>NC_052146.1:311465422-311522319 GCF_902713615.1 Scyliorhinus canicula
AGGAATAGATTCTAACTGACTTTTCCCTTTTCCACATTCTAAAATAGTTTTTCAGGGAAGGGCCTGTTCCTGCTCCTGTTCCCGTTCCTGTTCCCGTTCCCGTTCCTGTTCCCGTTCCGCTCCTGTTCCTGCTCCTGTTCCTGCTCTGTTCCCGCTCCTGTTCCCGTTCCCGTTCCTGCTCGTTCCTGCTCCTGTTCCTGCTCCTGTTCCAGTTCCTGTTCCTGATCCTGTTCCCGCTCCTGTTCCGCTCCTGTTCCCGTTCCCGCTCGTCCCGCTCCTGTTCCAGTTCCTGTTCCTGCTCCTGTTCCCGCTCCTGTTTCCGCTCCTGTTCCCGCTCCTGTTCCTGTTCCCATTCCTGTTCCTGCTCCTGTTCCAGTTCCTGTTCCTGCTCCTGTTCCCGCTCCTGTTCCCGCTCCTGTTCCCGTTCCCGTTCCTGTTCTGCTCCTGTTCCAGTTCCTGTTCCCGCTCCTGTTCCGCTCCTATTCACGTTCCTGCCCGTTCCTGCTCCTGTCCGCTCCTGTTCCGCTCCTGTTCCGCTCCTGTTCTGTTCCTGTTCCCGTTCCTGTTCCCGCTCCCATTCCCGTTCCTGTTCCTGTTCCCGTTCCTGTTCCCGCTCCCATTCCCGTTCCCGTTCCTGCTCCTGTTCCTGCTCCTGTTCCCGCTCCTGTTCCGTTCCTGCCCTGTTCCTGCTCCTGTTCCAGTTCCTGTTCCTGCTCCTGTTCCCGCTCCTGTTCCCGCTCCTGTTCCCGTTCCCGCTCCTGTTCCGCTCCTGTTCCAGTCCTGTTCCTGCTCCTGTTCCCGCTCCTGTTTCCGCTCCCATTCCTGCTCCCGTTCCCGTTCCTGTTCCCATTCCTGTTCCTGCTCCTGTTCCAGTTCCTGTTCCTGCTCTGTTCCCGCTCCTGTTCCCGCTCCTGTTCCCGTTCCCGTTCCTGTTCCTGCTCCTGTTCGCTCCTGTTCCGCTCCTGTTCTTTCCTGTTCCCGTTCCATTTCCTGTTCCCGTTCCTGTTCCCGCTCCATTCCTGTTCCTGCTCCTGTTCCACTCCTGTTCCGTTCCTGTTCCCGCTCCCATTTCCTGTTCCTGCCCTGTGCTGTATTGGTCTTTGTTCAAGGGAAATGGGTGTGGATGTCGAGCGAGCAGCATTTCCTCACTCTGCCTTTACACCTGTAGGGCTATTTCCGTCTCTTGCAGTATATGACAGTCCTGCCATGGACAGGGTCCACCTTGATGGAAGTCCCCTCCCACTCTACCCTCCATCCTGAGATGCCACGTTCTACCCCTGACAGGTTACTGAATATTCAGAACAATGGGAAATACTGAGACAACAATCAAAGCTCAAATTAAAAACACATATATTACCAGGTTTGAACAATACTGCATGCTCTTTGCAACATGACCCGTAACAATACCCCCATTAACACAACCCGTTACAATGCCCCCATTAACACAACCCATTACAATACCCCCATTAACACAACCCGTTACAATGCCCCCATTAACACAACCGGTTACAATGCCCTCGTTAACACAACCCATTACGATGCCCCCATCAACACAACCCATTACAATGCCCCCGTTAACACAACCCGTTACAATGCCCCCATTAACACAACCCGTTACAATACCCCCATTAACACAACCCGTTACAATACCCCCATTAACGCAACCCATTACAATGCCCCCATTAACACAACCCATTACAATGCTCCCAGTGACACAACCGGTTACAATGCCCCCATTAACACAACCCATTACAATGCCCCCATTAACGCAGCCCATTACAATGCCCCCATCAACACAACCCGTTACAATACCCCCATTAACACAACCCATTACAATGCCCCCCATCAACACAACCCGTTACAATGCCCCCATTAACACAACCCATTACAATGCCCCCATCAACACAACCCGTTACAATGCCCCCATTAACGCAGCCCATTACAATATCCCCATTCACACAAGCCGTTATAATACCCCCATTAACACAACCCGTTACAATGCCCCCATTAACACAACCCGTTATAATGCCCCCATTATAACACTTATTACAATATTCCCATTAGCGCAACCTATTATAACCTCCACCATTACAACATATACTACAATACTCCCATTAAAACAGCCCCTTACAATACCCCATTAACACAATCCATTACAATACCCCATTAACACAACCTGTTACAATGTCCCCATTACAACAAATCTATTACAGTATTCCCATATTTCCTTTAACACAGCCCCTTACAATACTATTAACCACGTACCCGTTTGTCATTAGTTATACCTACGATTGCTCAGCGGGTGATTTAACCTCCTTGTTTGTAGCTTTCTTGCAGCTTTGAGAGCACTTTAGAGCTGAATGGGAATTTTTTTATAAACATATTAGTCATTTCAATCCCTCACCTTTGTCTTTCCATGATAGCTGCTCTCTGATGTGCACATGAAGCTTCTCCAGAGATCTGACTTGGCGTGAAGTGAAATGTTGCTTTACATTCTGTTTATTTCTTGATGGTGACTCATTTCCGACTATTTATATTATATTTATTTGCATTTTTGTGCTGAACATCCTCAAAGGCTGAACAACATGATGGGGCAATGCCTTCTCTATAGCTTGCAATGCCGTCTCCCCTGGGTGAAAACATGGCTTAAACATATGATAAAGTCAATCAGAAATACTGTACCTGCCCCACTCTGACTCTGCCCCGGCCCCCCTGCCTCTCCCAGTAAAGGGGGCTAACTGCAGTCCCCAGGTTCTGAATCAATTGGGACCATCCTGCCCTCCACCCCCCCTCTGATAGCGGTTATGGCTGGGGCTGGGAATTGTGGAGATAGAATCGATCAGACCCCTCGTGGAGAGCGAGACCTCCTGGTGGGTTACCGGAGTGGGCAAATTGGTGTGTGACGGAGACCCCCTGTTCACCCTCTGACCGAGGAACGGTCACGGCAAGCGATTTGGGGGATTTTTAATCTTTATTATTGTCACAAGTAGGCTTACATTAACACTGCAATTGTCATGTGAGACTACCTTTAAGAAATGGGGTTTATAAATGGGTGTGATATAAATATCTGTAGTGAGAGTACCTTTAAGAAATGGGTATTTATTACTGCAGTGATGTCAGAGACTGGGTTGTGCTGGGCTGTCTGTCTGCTTTTACTTTCCTTTTAGGCTGTTTGCTGCAGGGTGTATTTTAGTTTCGTTTTCAGAGCTGGATAGCTGCAGTCACAGCCAGAAGGGGTATTAGTCTCTCTCTCTGTAATCTAAAGACTGTAAATCGATCCTTTGGTGATTTAAAACTAATAACTATACCTGCGGGAAGTGCAGAGACGGTGTTAGGGATCTGGAGCTGGATGAACTTCGGATCATCCGGGAGGCAGAGGAGGGTAATAGAGAAGAGTTACAGGGAGGTAGGCCACACCCAAGGTACAGGACAAGAGGAGCTGGGTTACAGTCAGGAGAAAGAAAACAAATCGGTAGACACTGCAGGGATCCCTCGTAGCTGTTCCCCCTTCAAAACAAGTATACCGTTTGGATGCTGTTGGGGGCGGGGGAAGGCCCCTAGCAGCCAGGTTTCTGGCACTGAGTCTGGCTCTGGGGCTCAGAAGGGAAGGGGAGGAGAGTGATAGGAGACTCAATGGTTAGGGGAATAGATAGGAGATTCTGTGGTCGTGATTGAGATTCCCGGAAGGTATGTTGCCTCCCGGGTTGCCAGGGCCAGGGATGTCTGGATCGAGTCAACAGGATTCCTAAGGGGGAGGGTGAGCAACCAGAAGTCGTGGTGCACATTGGCACCAACGACATTGCTAAGAAAAGGGATGAGGATCTAAAAAGTTATTTTAGGGAGTTAGGTTGGAAGCTAAAGAGCAGGGACAAGCAGAGTAGTGATCTCAGGATTGCTACCGGTGCCACGTGCAAGTGAGGCAAGGAACATGAGAGCGAGTGCAGCTGGAACACGTGGTACTAGGCTGGTGCAGGAGGGAAGGCTTCAGATATGTGGATCATTAGGATATGTTTGGGAAGGTGGGACCCTGGACATGAAGGACGGATTGCACCTAAACTGGAGGGGCACCAATATCCTGGGTGGGAGGTTTGCTAGAGGACTTCGGGAGGGTTTTTAAACTAGTTTAGCAGGGGGGATGGGAACCAGAACTATGGATCAATGGATAGGGTAGCTGTTGAACAGGCAGAAATCGCATGCAGCGAGTCTGTGAGGACGGATAGACAGTTGATAGGGCAAAGTTGCACTCAGTGGAATGGGTTAACGTGTGTCTGTTTCAATGCAACGAGTGTCAGGAATAAGGGAGATGAACGTAGAGCATGGATCAGTACTTGGAACTATGATGTTGTGGCCATTATGGAGACATGGATTTCACAGGGGCAGGAATGGTTGTTAGATGTTCCGGGGTTTAGATGTTTCCAGAAGAATAGGGAGGGTGGTAAAAGAGGAGGGGCAGTGGCACTGTTAATTAGGGAGTGCATCACAGCTGCAGAAAAGGAAGTAGTGAGGAGGGTTGTCCCCCACTGCGTCAGTATAGGGTGGAAGTCAGCAACAAGAAAGGAGCAGTTACTTTATTGGGAGTTTTCATATAGACCCCCCAATAGCAACAGAGAGATGGAGGAACAGATTTGGGCGGAGATATCTTGGAAAAGTGCAGACGTAAACAGAGTTGTTGTCATGGGTAACTTCAACTTCCCGAATATTGACTGGAACCTCCTTAGTGCAAATGGTTTGGATGGAGCAGATTTTGTCAGGCGTGTACAGGAAGGATTCCTGACTCAATATGTAGATAGGCCGACTAGGGGGGAGGCCATATTGGACTTTTTCGCGGCAATGAACCAGGCCAGGTGTCAGATGTCTCGGTGGGAGAGCATTTCGGTGACAGTGACCACAACTCCTTGACCTTTATCATAGTCATGGAGAGGGATAGGAACACACAGTATGGGAAGGTATTTAATTGGGGGACGGGAAATTATACTGCTATTAGACAGGAGCTGAGGAGTATAAAGTGGGAACAGTTGTTCTTGGGGAAATGTACAACAGTAATGTGGGGGTTGTTTAAGGAGCACTTGCTGCGAGTGCTGGATAGTTTTGTTCCACTGAGACGAGGAAGGAATGGTAAGGTGAAGGAGCCTTGGATGACAAGAGAAGTGGAGCTTCTAGTCAAGAGGCAAGAAGGAAGCTTACTAAGGTTGAGGATGCAGGATCTGACTCGGCTCTAGAAGGTTACAAGGGTAGCCAAGGAAGGACAACTCAAAAATGGACTGAGGAGAGCTAGAAGGGGGCATGAAAAGCCCTGGCGGGGAGGATTAGGGAAAAACCCAAGGCCTTCTTACCATTATCGTGAGAAATAAGAGGATGATCAGAGTGCGAGTAGGGCTGATCGGGACAGTGAAGGGGGAACAGGGGTCCCTGGTGTCTGAAGAGGATGGGGGTAGCCCCAAATGAATTACTTTGCTTCAGTATTCACTAGAGCAAGGGACCTTCCTGTGCTCATGAGAACAGCTGTGAACCAGGTTAATAGACTCCAAAGGTGGATATTAAGGAGGATTGTGCCTGGAAATTTTGAAAACGCATTCAGGAATGATAAGTCCTCTGGGCCCTGACGGGGTATGAACCCAAGGTTACTACGGAAACAATGGGAGGAGATTGCTTCCACCGTTGCCGATGATCTTTGCGTCCTCACTCTCCAGTGGAGTAGTACCAGATGATTGGAGGGAGGCGAATGTTGCCCCTCATCCACTATGGGAATGAGGCAATGACAGGTGAGGACCTTGAGAGGATTGTTATCACTAAGGAGGTAGTGATGGGCAAGCTAATGGGGCTAAAGGTAGACAAGTCTCCTGGCCCTGATGGAATGCATCCCAGAATGCTAAAAGAGATGGCTAAGGAAATTGCAGATGCACTAGTGATAATTTACCAAAATTCACTAGACTCTGGGGTGGTCCCGGTGGATTGGAAATTAGCAAACGTAACACCACTGTTTAAAAAAGGAGGTAGGCAGAAAGCGGGTAATTATAGGTCAGTTAGCTTAACTTCGGTAGTAGGGAAGATGCTGGAATCTATCATCAAGGAAGAAATAGCGAGGCATCTGGATAGAAATTGTCCCATTGGGCAGACGCAGCATGGGTCCATAAAGGGCAGGTCGTGCCTAACTAATTTCGTGGAATTTTTTGAGGACATTACCAGTGCGATAGATAACGGGGAGCCAATGGATGTGGTATATCTGGATTTCCAGAAAGCCTTTGACAAGGTGCCACACAAAAGGTTGCTGCATAAGATAAAGATGCATGGCATTAAGGGTAAAGTAGTAGCATGGATAGAGGATTGGTTAATTAAAGAAAGCAAGAGTGGGGATTAACTGGTGTTTCTCTGGTTGGCAATCAGTAGCTAGTGGTGTTTCCTCAGGGATCAGTGTTGGCCCACAATTGTTCACAATTTACATAGATAATTGGAGTTGGGGACCAAGGGCAATGTGTCCAAGTTTGCAGACGACACTAAGATGACGTGGTAAAGCAAAAAGTGCAGAGGATACCGGAAGTCTGCAGAGGAATTTGGATAGGTTAAGTGAATGGGCTAGGGTCTGGCAGATGGAATACAATGTTGACAATGTGAGGTTATCCATTTTGGTAGGAATAACAGCAAAGGATTATTAGTTAAATGATAAATATTAAAACAGCAGCTGTGGCAGAGAGACTGGGTGTGCTAGTGCACGAGTCGCAAAAAGTTGGTTTACAGATGCAACAGGTGATTAAGAAGGCAAATGGAATTTTCTCCTTCATTGCGAGAGGGATGGAGTTTAAGACTAGGGAGGTTATGTTGCAATTGTTTAAGGTGTTAGTGAGGCCACACCTGGAGTATTGTGTACAGTTTTGGTCTCCTTACCTGAGAAAGGACGTACTGGCGCTGGAGAGTGTGCAGAGGAGATTCACTAGGTTAATCCCAGAGCTGAAGGGGTTGGATTATGAGGAGAGGTTGAGTAGACTGGGACTGTACTCGTTGGAATTTAGAAGGTGAGAGGGGATCTTATAGAAACATATAAAATTATGAAGGGGATAGGATAGATGCGGGCAGGCTGTTTCCACTGGTGGGTGAAAGCAGAACTAGGGGGCATAGCCTCAAAATAAGGGGAAGTAGATTAGGGACTGAGTTTAGGAGGAACTTTTTCACCCAAAGGGTTCTGAATCTATGGAATTCCTTGCCCAGTGAAGCAGTTGAGGCTCCTTCATTAAATGTTTTTAAGATAAAGATAGTTTTTTTGAAGAATAAAGGGATTAAGGGTTATGGTGTTCAGGCCGGAAAGTGGAGCTGAGTCCACAAAAGATCAGCCATGATCTCATTGAATGGCGGAGCAGGCTCGAGGGGCCAGATGGCCTACTCCTGCTCCTAGTTCTTATGTCCTTATTTCAAGAAAGGGAATAGGGAAATCCCTGGGAATTTGCAGACCCATCAGTCATGCGTCTGTGGTGAGCAAAATATGGAAAGAATTCTGAGAGATAGGATTCATGATTATTTAGAAAAACATAGTTTGTATTAGAGATAGTCAGCATGGCTTTGTGAGGGGCAGGTCAGCCTCACAAGCCTCATTGAATTATTTGAGGATGTGACGAGAACACATTGGATGAAGGTCGGGCATTGGATGTGGTGTCTATGAATTTGATAAGGTTCCCCAAGGTAGGCTCACTTCAGAAAGTTAGGGGGGCATGGGAATAAGGGAAATTTGGCTGTCTGGATACAGAATTGGCTGGCCGAACGAAGACAGCGGAGTGGTAGTGGATGGAAAAGTATTCCGCCTGGAGGTCGGTGACCAGTGGTGTCCCGCAAGGATCTGTTCTGGGACCTCTGCTCTTTGTGGTTTTTATAAATGACTTGGATGAGGAAGTGGAAGGGTGGGTTAGTAAGTTTGCCGATGACACAAAGGTTGGGGGAGTTGTAGATAGTGTTGAGGGTTGTTGCAGGTTACAACAGGACATTGACAGGATGCAGAGCTGGGCTGAGAAGTGGCGGATGGAGTTCAACCTAGATAAATGTGAAGTGATTCATTTGGAAGGTCGAATTTGAATGCTGAATACAGGGTTAAAGGCAGGATTCTTGGCAGTGTGGAGGAACAGAGGGATCTTTGGGTCCACATACATAGATCCCTCAAACGTTGCCACCCAGGTTGATAGGGCTGTTAAGAAGGCGTATTATGTGTTGTTGGCTTTCATTAACAGGGGTATTGAGTTTAAGAGCCGTGAGGTTTTGCTGCAGCTTATAAAACCCTGGTTAGACCCACTTGGAATATTGTGTCCAGTTCTGGTTGCCTCATTATAGGAAGGATGTGCATGCTTTGGAGAGGGTACAGAGGAGATTTACCAGGATGCTGCCTGGGCTGGAGGGCATGTCTTATGAAGAAAGGTTGAGGGAGCTAGGGCTTTTCTCACTGGAGCGAAGAAGGCAGAGAGGTGACTTGATAGAGGTGTACAAGGTGATGAGAGGCATGGATAGAGTGGATAGCCAGAGACTTTCCCCAGGGTGGAAATGGCTGTTACGAGGAGACATAATTTTAAGGTGATTGGAGGAAAGTATAGGGGAGATGTCAGAGGTAGGTTCTTTACACAGAGAGTGGTGGGTGCGTGGAATGCACTGCCAGCAGAGGTGGTGGAGTCTGAGTCATTAGGGACATTTCAGTGACTCTTGGACAGGCACATGGACAGCAGTAAATTGAAGGGGTGTAGGTTCGGTTAATCTTAGATTAGGATAAATGGTTGGCACAACATCGTGGGCTGAAGGGCCTGTACTGTGCTGTACTATTCTGTGTTCTAACTGCTCTCAGTAGTGACTTTAACCTGATGTGCTTCTGTTAAAATTTCTTTTTTCAGTCTTATGGATGGTTAAAAGAACACAGCTAAGGATTACTTAGTGTTGTATTCTTGGGGGTTGTATTTGAATGAATGGTTGCTAAGATGGTCACTGTCTGACGGCTGGGTCATTGTCTGTGTGGAGTCTGCAACGTCCTCCCCTGTGTGACGTGGTTTCCTCCGGGTGCTCCGGTTTCCTCCCACAGTCCAAAAATGTGCGGGTTAGGTGGATTGGCCATGCTAAATTGCCCGTAGTGTCCTAATAAAAGTAAGGTTAAAGGGGGGGTTGTTAGGTTACGGGTATAGGGTGGATGCGTGGGTTTGAGTGGGGTGATCATGGCTCGGCACAACATTGAGGGCCGAAGGGCCTGTTCTGTGCTGTACTGTTCTATGTTCTATGTTCACTGTATGTTTTAAAAAAGGTTAACTTGAGTTCATAGAATACATTGTTTTGCTTTCAAAAATACTTTTCCATTTCTGCTGTACCACCCCTGTAGAGTGGGCCGTGTGCTCCCCATACCACAAACTATTAAAAGTTGTGGGTCAGGTGAACTCCATGATACACTTTGGGGTTCTCTAAACCCTGGCCCATAACACGGTGAAGTTACTGTGAAAAGCCCCTAGTCGCCACACTCTGGCACCCGTTCGGGTACACAGGGAGAATTCAGAACAGGCACCGGAATGTGGCGACTAGGGGCTTTTCACAGTAACTTCATTTGAAGCCTACTTGTGACAATAAGCGATTTTCATTTCATTTCATATCAGAATGTCTAGATTAACTAACAAGCACGTCTTTCGGGACTTGTGGGAGGAAACCGGAGCACCCGGAGGAATCCCACGCAGACACGGGGAGAACGTGCAGACTGCGCACAGAGAGTGACCCAAGCCGGGAATCGAACCCGGGACCCTGGCGCTGTGAGGCAACAGTGCTATCCACTTATAAGAACAGAATTGGATAGGGGGCTGAGACAGAGACGGAGAGATTGGAGGTGGGCGGCTGCCTCAGCTCACAGGAGCTTTCCCGACTTGGCACAACTTTAGGAAATTACTAAGAAGTTGAGGCGAGATAGGGAATGGGAAGGTTTTGAATTGGATTGGGAACGGCGGCTGCTGGTGCCCTGGAATGACTGTGATTTATTCATTTGGAGCCTGAGACCATGGAAAGACTTTCTGGTGAAGTGCGGCTTTTGTCTTTGATTCCTTGTTATTTTGGTCTTTTTGTTGGGTGGGGTGGGGGGGAGGGGGGATTACCTTGGGGTTTGGAGTATAAATAAACACCTTTGTGTGCTTTGCCACTAAAAATCTGGATATAATTTTTAGCCCCACTTGGCCTTCTGGCATCCTTCCCCAAGTCTGGCGTGTGAGACACGGATAGAGGAGAGCGTCAGACAGCACGGAGGGAAATGATGGCCAGAGTTCTTCAAAGCAGACACCAGGAAGCTCGGTCCTATTCAGGAAAATCCCTGTTGGGTGTTTAGAAAAGTTGGGATTAGCCTGGGTTCAGAGGTCGAGAGCCCCTCGCGGGGTGAAATGTCGCCAGTGCGCATCAGCGTTTTTTTCCCACCTCCAATAACCCTTCCAACTCCCATCAATCCCACCTTCGCATTTATTTGTCAATCATTTGCCACAGATTCTCTCTTGTCTCAGGTGAGATCGTACTTGTGATCGCTGGAGCTCTGAGCATTTCCTTCCTCCTGCATTGTCATCAGCTAGAAATATCCGACTGCATTAAACTCACTTGATCAAATCTTCAGTCCGCTTTCCTTTGTAAATTTGGTGTTTTGAAGTCTCGTGTTGGATTGGGGAGATCGCAGGGATAGCTCGCTCAAGAGATACCAACTGGCCCTCTCCTCGGACCTCCTCATTCTCGGCATTGAGCCTCACTGACCCTGGTTACCTGGAGACGGTGACGATTGCACCATGTTCTCGACCTGCTGCCAACTGTTTGATACGACTGAGAGTATCGCTCTGTCGCTGCGGAAAGTAGTTAGCTCACAGTCAGTGGGACTGGACAATATCAGATAAGGATGGTGAACAGCAGAGAAGATTGGGATGATTATCACAGAGTAATTTAATCGAGACAATAAGGAGAATCTGGAGATAATTGGCAAAGGAACCAGGGCTGAGATGAGAATAGTTATTCCAAAGCGAGATGTTGTGATTTGGAAGGAGCTGCTTGAACAGGCGGTGAAATCTGGGGTTGGATTCTCTGCTTCCCGACGGTGAAATCACGTTCGCCGACGGGCCGGAGAATCCGATCTGGAGCCCAAATTGGGAGTGGTGCCGGTTTTTAAATTCTCTGCCCCCCGGAAATCGGCGTAGTCGGGAGTACGCGGCGAGTGTCCATCGCCGCAGGCTCCGTTACCGACCGGCTGGATTCCCGATGGCGTGATATACGCGTGGTTTCACCGTCCAGGATCCTCGTGTGGCGGCTGTGGACTCAGTCCTGGGTAGCCACAGTCGGGGCAGGGCGGATTGGTGGGCAGGGGGGGGGCTTCATTTGGGGCTGGGGGCAAATTGGGCGGTCCGGGTCGGGCGAGCGGGTGATGGGGGGCACTACTTTGGCGGTCCAGGTCCGTGGGCTGAGTCCGCCACGGAGCACGGTGAGGCTGCCGCCATGCGCATGCGTGGCCTCTGACCCAGAAGTGCTGGGGGCAGTAGCCGCAGCTAGAGCTGCGAGCTCTCTACCAGCTCCATGTTAGCCCCCCCCCCCCCAGCTGCGAGCTCTCTACCAGCTCCATGTTAGCCCCCCCCAGCTGCGAGCTCTCTACCAGCTCCATGTTAGCCCCCCCCCAGCTGCGAGCTCTCTACCAGCTCCATGTTAGCCCCCCCCCCAGCTGCGAGCTCTCTACCAGCTCCATGTTAGCCCCCCCCCCAGCTGCGAGCTCTCTACCAGCTCCATATTAGCCCCCCCCCCCCAGCTGCGAGCTCTCTACCAGCTCCATGTTAGCCCCCCCCCCAGCTGCGAGCTCTCTACCAGCTCCATGTTAGCCCCCCCCCCCCCCCCAGCTGCGAGCTCTCTACCAGCTCCATGTTAGCCCCCCCCCCCCAGCAAGACGGCGAGTCGGTGGCCTTTTGGCGTCAGCTTTCTTGGCGTAAACAACCGGTTTTCATGACGGCGTGGGGACTTCATCCCAAAATGGACTTAGTCCCAGTCCAGGAATTTACAAAAGGGAGTTGGTTAATTGGGAAACAATGGGGAACATTTCTCAGACTAAAGGGAAAGAGCGGGAGAATGGGATTAACCTGATAGCCCCAACAAAGTACCAGCACGGGGACTGAAATAAGCTCCTGTCCTGTAATATTCTCCGATTCAAAATGATGGCAACTTCCCCAAAGAATGTTTGGTAACGCAGCCCGTCCAGAAAAACAACAACTGTTATTTATAGAGCATCTTTAATGTAATCAAACATCCCAGGGTGATTCACAGCATCATCATAAAACAGCATCACACCAAGTTGCAGACATCAGGTCAGATGGCCGTAAGCTTGGTAAGTTTCAAGGAATGTCTTCAATCAGGTGGAGAAGTGTTAGAAGGATATAAGAAGGGGTGGGGACATGAGGATGTGAGGCTGGAGGAGGTTATAGAGATAGGGAGGGGTGGGGACATGGAGGATGTGAGGCTGGAGGCGATTACAGAGATAGGGAGGGGTGAGGACATGGAGGATGTGGGGCTGGAGGAGGTTATAGAGATAGGGAGGGGTAGGGACATGGAGGATGTGAGGCTGGAGGCGATTGCAGAGATAGGGAGGGGTGAGGACATGGGACTGGAGTGTTGGAATCATTGAATTTGCAGCAAGTAAATTATGAATCATGGAAACCCAACAATGCCGAAGGAGGCCGTTCAGCCCATCAAGTCTGCATCAGCCCTTGGAAAGAGCGCCCTACTTACGCCTACACCTCCACCCTATCCCTGTAACTTAACCTTTTTGAACACCATGGGCAATTTAGCATGGCCAACCCACCTAACCTGCACATCTTTGGACTGTGGGAGGAAACCGGAGCATCCGGAGGAAACCCACGCACACACGGGGAGAACGTGCAGACTCCACACAGACAGTGACCCAAGCCGGGAATCGAACCTGGGACCCTGGAGCTGTGAAGCGACAGTGCTAACCACTGTGCTACCGTGCCGCCCATGAATGAGAGTTTCAGCGCCAGATCAGCTGAGACAGGTGATGTTACGGAGGTGGAAATGAATTTAAAAACTGATCTTGAGTTCAAATGTTTCCCTGAGGTTATGCGTAGCGTGGTGAATCTCAGCCTGTTATCAGACAGAAGGACACAGTCTGGGAATGATGGATGTGGCTGATTTAAACAATGGCTTTAACCTCCGCATTTGACTGGGGAACATTTCTGCCCACCCAGTAGCAGATACCTGAAGAGCAGTTTTATAGAACATTGGTTTCAGATGATGGGGCAGTGTGAGAAATAGGTGGGGGGGGGGGGGGGGGGGGGGACTAGGATAGATCCTCGAGGACACCAGAGGTAATGGTGGAAGGTAGGAAGAGGAAGAGAGGCCATTTGTAAATGATTCTCTGGGTAGTGTTGGAGGAGACGAGAAGCAGGTGAGAACTGTCGGACCCGGCTGGACACCATTATAATAGGAGGGCAGCCCCGAATTCTCACAACTCTGCTCGTCCTGGCCTGATCCACCTTACTATCGGCTGCTCTGTGGTTTAGTTTGTGGATGTGGACTCTCCCAGTTACTCTCAGTGGTTTAGCCCAGTTCTCCTTTTGGTCACTGTGCACTTGGCACGGTGCAGATGCTGTCGAGATCTCCAGCCACAGAACAACTCCCCAGGTTTGTCACCTCAGTGAGGGAAAAGGGCCTCCCTTAACCCTCCTCCCCTCCCACCCTCCCTCCTTCCCCACCCTGCCCTCCTCCCAACCCTCCTCCCCTCCCACCCTCCCTCCTTCCCCACCCTGCCCCCCCCCCCCCGCCCCCCAACCCTCCTCCCCTCCACCCTCCCTCCTTCCCCACCCTGCCCCCCCAACCCTCCTGCCCCCCAACCCTCCCTCCTTCCCCACCCTGCCCCCCTCCCAACCCTCCTCCCCTCCCACCCTCCCTCCTTCTCCACCCTGCCCCCCCAACCCTCCTGCCCCCCAACCCTCCTCTCCCACCCCCAATCCATCCCTCATCTTTCCTTCTCCTTGACTTTTCCTCCCTCCCACCCTCTCTCTACTCCAACCCACCTTTCCCCTCCCCTTCTAGTCTCATGCTCTATCCTATTTCCCTCTCCATTGACCCCACTTTCCCTCCCCCTCTAACCCCCTCCTTCCCTCGCCTCTCCCTCTCTTGGCTCAGTCAAATCTCACACTCAACAACCTCATGCCACTGTTAATATTTTGGGGTTTCAGACTTGGGTTCTGGACCTGCATCTCGATCTTGCAGCTCAGGATCGAATTCCCAATCTCGATTTTGCAGTTTCGGATCTAGTTCCTGATCAGCAACTGAATCTCGCGATTGAGGATTTAATCCCTCCTCTAAATCGAGGGGTTCCGCCTCTGAATCTCAATCCCGATCTCGGGCCTCAGGCTCTTAATTCCCACCTGGATCTCGGGGTTCAGGCTACGGTTCTCGATCTGTAACTCAGGATTCAGATTCTGGTTCTTGATCTCGATCTCAGGGTTCAGGCTACGGTTCTCGATCTGTAACTCAGGATTCAGATTCTGGTTCTTGATCTCGATCTCAGGGTTCAGGCTGCGGTTCTCGATCTGTAACTCAGGATTCAGATTCTGGTTCTTGATCTCGATCTCTGGGATCCTGCTGCAGTTCTCGATCTGTAACTCAGGATTCAGACTCTGGTTGTCGTTCTGGATATCAGGGTTCATGCTGCAGTTCTTGATCTGTAACTCAGGATTCAGATTCTGGTTCTTGATCTGGATCTCAGGGTTCATGTTGCAGTTATTGATCTGTAACTCAGGATTCAGACTCCGGTTCTCGTTCTGGATATCAGGGCTCAGGCTCCAGTTCTCGATCTGTAACTCACGATTCAGATTCTTGATCTAGATCTCAGGGTTCAGGCTGTGGTTCTCAACCTGTAACTCGGGGTTCACGATCTGGATCTCAGGGTTGATGGTGCGGTTCTCGATCTGTAACTCAGGATTCAGAATCTGGTTCTCGATCTGGATATTGGTCCAGATCTTGGGGTTCCATATTGGGTTAGTGATCCAGATCTTGGGGTTCAGGCTCCAGTACTCGATGTGGAATTTGGAGTTCAGGTTCTAGTTCTCGGTCTGGATCTCAGAGCCCAGGCTCCGGTTCACAATATTGGATTTGGGATTCAGGCTTTGGTTCCTGATCTGGATCGTGGGGTCAGCCGATCTGGATTTTGAGGTTCAAGTTCTGGTTCTCAAAGTTCAGGATCTCATAGCTCAATCTCTGGTTCACGTATCATATCTCTGCGTTTGGGCTCCGGTTCCGGAGGTTTCACCTCTCGATCCCGGGGTTCAGGCTTTGGTTCTCGAACGGTCTTGCAGGGTGAAAGCTCCTGTTCCCGATCCAGTTCTCGATCTCGATCTGTGGGTTCCGGCTCCGGTTCTCGATATTGATCTCGCGTTGAGGCTCTGGTTTCCAAGATTCAGCCTCTGGACAGAGTCACTGAGGGCTACAGCATAGACAAGGCCATTCAGTCCATTTCACTTGTGCCGGTCAAAAACCTTCTAACTATTCTAATGCCATTTCCCAGCCTTGTCTGCCCTGGGATTGCACATCTAAATACTCCTGAGACGTTATGAGGGTCTCGGCCTCCACCCCCCTCTCAGGCAGCGAGTTCCAGACTCCCACCCCCCTCTCAGGCAGCGAGTTCCAGACTCCCACCACCATCTGGGTAAAAAGGTTTTTCCTCACATCCCCTCTCAACCCCCTGCCCCTTACCTTAAATCTCTGCCCCCTGGTCATTGATCCCTCCACCAAGTGGAAAAGTTTCTTCCTGTCTACTCTCTCTTTGCCCCTCATCATTTTATACATCTCAATCCTGTCCCCTCTCAGCCTCCTCTGCTCCAAGGAAAACAGTCCCAGTCTATCCAATCGCTCTTGATAACTAAAACTCTCCAGTCCAGGCAACATCCTGCACCATTTGCAGGTCTTGAGATCCAGGCTCCAGTTCTCGATCTGGATCGCAGGAACCTGGTTCTAGTTCTCGACCTGGATCGCAGAGTCCAGGCTCCAGTTCTCGATCTGGATCTCGGGGATCCAGGCTCCAGTTCTCGATCTGAATCTCAGGCTCCAGGTTCCAGTTCTCGATCTGGATCTTGGGGTCCAGCCTCCAGTTCTTGATCTGGATCTCGGGGTCCAGGCTCCAGTTCTCGATCTGGATCTTGGGGTTCAGCCTCCAGTTCTCGATCTGGATCTCGGGGTCCAGGCTCCAGTTCTTGATCTGGATCTCATGGTCGAGGCTCTAGTTCTCGATCTGGATGGTGGCCCCTCTGTTGATTTGGAAAGCCGGGAGCAGAGGGTGGGTGAATGTGACCTGCAAGTGGTGCAGGAGGGTGGCACTGCCGCTGATGCCATAGAAGGCCAAGGTCTGGCCTGGGATGTCAAGGTAGAGGCCAAAGTGCTGGTACGAGCTGGGCACTGGATCACCTGGCTGGTCACAATGCCAGAACCTCCCGCTGCCCTCGGCCAGCTCCAGGCACCATGAGGCATTGTTACGCCCAAGGCAGGAGGATTGGAATTTACTGCTACGGTTGATGTGGGGATATGATAGACCGAACAAAACCGGGCTCCCAGAGACTGAAATCTCCCAGTAATGGCGGCCATCAGAAAACAGCTGGTGAGCCAGGACCTGGGAATGGTGCAGGAATCGCTTCTTGTGTTTGGGATAATTCTGCAGCTTGGGGTGCATGTTGGTCACACGCCTCCTGTTATCCGACACATGGAGTAGGGGAGAGGCTGTGTTCGGGTCAAAGGTTATCCCCGTTAAATCTGCATCAAGAAATAGGGAAATAAGCACACATCAGCCTAATTGATAGCACTGGGTTAGATACAGAGTAAAGCTCCCTCTACACTGTCCCCATCAAACACTCCCAGGACAGGTACAGCACGGGGTTAGATACAGAGTAAAGCTCCCTCTACACTGTCCCCATCAAACACTCCCAGGACAGGTACAGCATGGGGTTAGATACAGAGTAAAGCTCCCTCTACACTGTCCCCATCAAACACTCCCAGGACAGGTACAGCATGGGGTTAGATACAGAGTAAAGCTCCCTCTACACTGTCCCCATCAAACACTCCCTGGACAGGTACAGCATGGGGTTAGATACAGAGTAAAGCTCACTCTACACTGTCCCCATCAAACACTCCCAGGACAGGGACAGCACGGGGTTAGATACAGAGTAAAGCTCCCTCTACACTGTCCCCATCAAACACTCCCAGGACAGGTACAGCACAGGGTTAGATACAGAGCAAAGCTCCCTCTACACTGTCCACATCAAATACTCCCAGGACAGGGACAGCACGGGGTTAGATACAGAGTAAAGCTCCCTCTACACTGTCCCCATCAAACACTCCCAGGACAGGTACAGCACGGTGTTAGATACAGAGTAAAGCTCCCTCTCTACTGTCCCCATCAAACACTCCCAGGACAGGTACAGCATGGGGTTAGATACAGAGCAAAGCTCCCTCTACACTGTCCCCATCAAACTCTCCCAGGACAGGTACAGCACAGCGTTAGATACAGAGTAAAGCTCCCTCTACACTGTCCCCATCAAACACTCCCAGGACAGATACAGCACGGGGTTAGAAACAGAGTAAAGCTCCCTCTACACTGTCCCCATCAATTACTCCCAGGACAGGTACAGCACGGGGTTAGAAACAGAGTAAAGCTCCGTCTACACTGCCCCCATCAAACACTCCCAGGACAGGTACAGCACGGGGTTAGACACAGACTAAAGCTCCCTCTACACTGTCCCCATCAATTACTCCCAGGACAGGTACAGCACGGGGTTAGAAACAGAGTAAAGCTCCGTCTACACTGTCCCCATCAAACACTCCCAGGACAGGTACAGCACGGGGTTAGATACAGTGTAAAGCTCCCTCTACACTGTCCCCATCAAACACTCCCAGGACAGGTAAAGCACGGGGTTAGATACAGAGTAAAGCTCCCTCTACACTGTCCCCATCAATTACTCCCAGGACAGGTACAGCACGGGGTTAGAAACAGAGTAAAGCACCCTCTACACTGCCCCCATCAAACACTCCCAGGGCAGGTACAGCACAGGATTAGATACAGAGTAAGATCCCTCTACACTGTCCCCATCAAACACTCCCAGGACAGGTACAGCACGGGGTTAGATACAGAGTAAAGCTCCCTCTACACTGTCCCCATCAAACACTCCCAGGACAGGTACAGCACGGGGTTAGATACAGAGTAAAGCTCCCCCTACACTGTCCCCATCAAACACTCCCAGGACAGGTATAGTACGGGGGTTGAAAAATGAACTAAAAATCACTTATTGTCACAAGTAGGCTTCATATGAAGTTACTGTGAAAAGCCCCTAGTCGCTACATTCCAGCGCCTGTTCGGGGAGGCTGGTACGGGAATTGAACCGTGCTGCTGGCCTGGCTAGGTCTGCTTTCAAAGGCAGCGATTTAACCCTGTGCTAAACCAGCCCCTAGGGTTAGATACAAAGTAAAGATTTCTCTCAATACTCACATTGCATCAGTTCTTGCCTAGATTGTGGTGGTAGATGACACTGCCGCACACTTCTGCCGACAGAGAGAGTTAGTCTCCCATCATCTGCAGAGACAGAAGCAAAGACAAGGAATAGGAATTTTAGCTTGCAAAATTTCCTGCTAAACAATAGAGCTGATCAGCTTCTGACTCATTGTCTGATTAATACTGCATGAACCATGTTGATGTGGGAGCACAGGCATTACACGGGTCAGTCCTGAGGGAGTGCTGCACTGTCAGAGGGACAGTACTGAGGGAATGCTGCACTGTCAGAGGGTCAGTACTGAGGGAGTGCCGCACTGTCAGAGGGTCAGTACTGAGGGAGTGCTGCACGGTGAGAGGGTCAGTACTGAGGGATTGCTGCACTGTCAGAGGGTCAGTACTGAGGGAGTGCTGCACTGTCAGAGGGTCAGTACTGAGGGAGTGCTGCACTGTCAGAGGGTCAGTACTGAGGGAGTGCCGCACTGTCAGAGGGTCAGTACTGAGGGAGTGTCGCACTGTCAGAGGGTCAGTACTGAGGGAGTGCTGCACTGTCAGAGGGTCAGTACTGAGGGAGTGTCGCACTGTCAGAGGGTCAGTACTGAGGGAGTGCTGCACTGTCAGAGGGTCAGTACTGAGGGAGTGCCGCACTGTCAGAGAGTCAGTACTGAGGGAGTGCTGCACTGTCAGAGGGTCAGTACTGAGGGAGTGCTGCACTGTCAGAGGGTCAGTACTGAGGGCGTGCTGCACTGTCAGAGGGACAGCACTGAGGGAGTGCTGCACTGTCAGAGGGTCAGTACTGAGGGAGTGCCGCACTGTCAGAGGGTCAGTACTGAGGGAGTGCCGCACTGTCAGAGGATCAGTACTGAGGGAGTGCCACACTGTCAGAGGGTCAGTACTGAGGGAGTGCCGCACTGTCAGAAGGTCAGTACTGAGGGAATGCTGCACTGTCAGAGGGTCAATACTGAGGGAGTGCTGCACTGTCAGAGGGTCAGTACTGAGGGAGCGCTGCACTGTCAGAGGGTCAGTGCTGAGGGAGTGCTGCACTGTCAGAGGGTCAGTACTGAGGGAGTGCCGCACTGTCAGAGGGTCAGTACTGAGGGAGTACTGCACTGTCAGAGGGTCAGTACTGAGGGAGTGCCGCACTGTCAGAGGGTCAGTACTGAGGGAGTGCTGCACTGTCAGAGGGTCAGTACTGAGGGAGTGCTGCACTGTCAGTGGGTCAGTACTGAGGGAGTGCTGCACTGTCAGAGTGTCAGTACTGACGGAGTGCTGCACTGTCAGAGGATCAGTCCTGAGGGAATGCTGCACTGTCAGAGGGTCAGTACTGAGGGAGCGCTGCACTGTCAGAGGGTCAGTCCTGAGGGAATGCTACACTGTCAGAGGGTGAGTACTGAGGGAGTGCGGCACTGTCAGAGGGTCAGTACTCAGGGAGTGCTGCACTGTCAGAGGGTCAGTACTCAGGGAGTGGCACACTGTCAGAGGGTCAGTACTGAGGGAGTGCTGCACTGTCAGCGTCAGTACTGAGGGAGTGCGGCACTTAGAGGGTCAGTACTGAGCGAGTGCCGCACTGTCAGAGGGTTAGTACTGAGGGAATGCTGCACTGTCAGAGGATCAGTACTGAGGGAGTGCTGCACGGTGAGAGGGTCAGTACTGAGGGAGTGCCGCACTGTCAGAGGGTCAGTACTGAGGGAGTGCCGCACTGTCAGAGGGTCAGTACTGAGGGAGTGCCGCACTGTCAGAGGGTCAGTACTGAGGGAGTGCTGCACGGTCAGAGGGTCAGTACTAAGGGAGTGCTGCACTGTCAGAGGGTCAGTACTGAGGGAGTGCCGCACTGTCAGAGGGTCAGTACTGAGGGAGTGCCGCACTGTCAGAGGGTCAGTACTGAGGGAGTGCTGCACTGTCAGAGGGTCAGTGCTGAGGGAGTGCTACACTGTGAGAGGGTCAGTACTGAGGGAGTGCCGCACTGACAGAGGGTCAGTACTGAGGGAGTGCTGCACGGTCAGAGGGTCAGTGCTGAGGGAGTGCTACACTGTGAGAGGGTCAGTACTGAGGGAGTGCCGCACTGACAGAGGGTCAGTACTGAGGGAGTGCTGCACGGTCAGAGGGTCAGTGCTGAGGGAGTGCTACACTGTGAGAGGGTCAGTACTGAGGGAGTGCTGCACTGTCAGAGGGTCAGTACTGAGGGAGTGCCGCACTGTCAGAGGGTCAGTACTGAGGGAATGCCGCACTGTCAGAAGGTCAGTACTGAGGGAGTGCTGCACTGTCAGAGGGTCAGTACTGAGGAAAGACTCCTTCCATGAGTTAATTACTGGATCTTGTCGACTGGATCAATTATAACTTCAAGTTTTTAGGTGTACAGATCACCAACAGCCTGACCTGGTCCTCCCATGCCGACACTATAGTTAAGAAAGCCAACCAACGACTCTACTTTCTCAGAAGACTGAGGAAATTTGGCATGTCAGCTACAACCCTCAACAACCTTTACTGATGCTCCATAGAAAGCATTCTTTCTGGTTGTATCACAGCTTGGTATGGAGCCTGCTCTGCCCAAGACCACAGGAAACTACAAAAGGTTGTGAATGTAGCCCAGTCCATCACGCAAACCAGCCTCCTATCCATTGACTCTATCGATAATTCCCGCTGCCTCAGAAAGGCAGCCAGCATAATTAAGGACCCCACGCACCCCGGGCATATTCTCTTCCACCTTCTTCCGACAGGAAAAAGATACCAAAGTTTGAGGTCACATACCAACCGACTCAAGAACAGCTTCTTCCCTGCTGCCATCAGACTTTTGAATGGACCTATCTCGAGAAAAGTTGATCTTTTCTCTACACCTTGCTATAACTGTAACATTATATTCTGCAGTCCCTCCTTCCTTCCCTATGTACGGTATGCATTGTCTGTACAGCATGCAAGAAACAATACTTTTCACTGTATACTAATACAGGTGACAAGAATAAATCAAATCTTAAAAGTAAACAATAATTTCAGTGGAGATGGCGATTGGCCGATTGTTTTTGGGAATGCTGCAAAAGGCCAATGGTAGTTGTAGAAATGGTGTCACAGACAGTCTCTGAGCTGTACCCACCGTGCAAGGAGGCCGACATGTCCGTGCTCTGTGATAGGCCTGCGCTCTGTGAGGCCGACATGTCCATGCTCTGTGATAGGCCCACGCTCTGTGAGGCCGACATGTCCATGCTCTGTGATAGGCCCACGCTCTGTGATGGGGCCGACATGTCCATGCTCTGTGATAGGCTCGCGCTCTGTGATGGGGCCAGGTTGTGGGGTGAATCCTGGCTCTCTGCCGATTGAGCCTGTGCGTCCTCCTGACCTGTGAAAGGAAAGCACAGTTTGTTATTCTGCAGTGTCAGTGGAGTACTGACCCTCTGACAACGGAGTCCCTGAGGACTGCTCTGTACACTGTCATTATCTAACTAAACAACACCTTCCACAGCGGCTCTCTCTGTCTCTCATCAACCACTCAATGTGTTTGTGCTTGAGAAGTTACAATGGGCTAGACTTTCCGTTCCTGCCACTAAGTGCTGACCCCAACGGAGGATCAGGGGAGTTCCACAACGGAAATATCGGCACCACACCTGCACCGATTCTGCTACCGGTGAGGGGCGGGAACCGGCGCCGCGTCAAACACCCGCAGGACACGTGGAAAATGGCGCGGGAATCGTGGGGTCCGTGCTGGACATGCACAGGGCTGACAAGCTGCAGCCGTATGTACGCCTATCCCCTCACACACATACCGATCGCACCCGAAACGGTGGTGGTTGTCCTGGATCACGTCCCTGCCCATCCTGACCCCACAGCCCACCTCTCAGCTGCCCCCCACTACTCCCCCCCCCCCCCCCCAGATCTGGCAGAAGCCCCCCCCCCCCCCCCCCCCCCCAGCCCTGGCGGAAGCCCCCCCCCCCAGCCCTCACGGAAGCCCCCCCCCCAGCCCTGACGGAAGCCCCCCCCCCCGGCCCTGGCGGAAGCCCCCCCCAGCCCTGACGGAAGCCCCCCCCCCGGCCCTGGCATAAGCCCTCCCAGCCCTGACGGAAGCCCCCCCGGCCCTGACGGAAGCCCCCCCCAGCCCTGACGGAAGCCCCCCCCCCGGCCCTGGCATAAGCCCTCCCAGCCCTGACGGAAGCCCCCCCCGGCCCTGACGGAAGCCCCCCCAGCCCTGACGGAAGCCCCCCCCCCGGCCCTGGCATGAGCCCTCCCAGCCCTGACGGAAGCCCCCCCGGCCCTGACGGAAGCCCCCCCGGCCCTGGCGGAAGCCCCCCCGGCCCTGGCGGAAGCCCCCCCCCCCCCCGGCCCTGGCAGAAGCCCCCCCCAGCCCTGGCGGAAGCCCCCCCCCGGCCAGAGGCATGGCTATCGGTGAAGTATGGCAGTGCTGGACACTATCTGCACGATCTCTCTCTCTCTCCGCAGCCACGCCAGGCTCACGGCTGTTGAGACCCCACGTGGCCGTGCTGTCTGAAATTCGGCCCATCGGAGGCGGAGCATCGTGGGTAGGCCACGATAATGAGATGCAGTTGCCACTGTGTGCGGCGCGTCTCGATGACGATATAGGTAAAAAACGGGATGAGGTCCTACAAGCTGAATTCAGGGAGTTAGGAGTTAAACTAAAAAGTAGGACCTCAAAGGTAGTAATCTCAGGATTGCTACCAGTGCCACGAGCTAGTCAGAGTAGGAATGTCAGGATAGATAGGATGAATCCGTGGCTCGAGAGATGGTGCAAGAGGGAGGGAATCAAATTCCTGGGGCATTGGGACCGGTTCTGGGGGAGGTGGGACCAGTACAAACTGGACGGTCTGCACCTGGGCAGGACTGGAACCGATGTCCTAGGGGGGGTGTTTGCTAGAGCTGTTGGGGAGGGTTTAAACTAATGTGGCAGGGGGATGGGAACCGATGCAGGAAGTTGGAAGGTAGTAAAACAGGGACAGAAGCAAAAGGAAGTAAGGGGAAAAGTGCAAGGCAGAGAAGACATAGTCAAAAATCAAAAAGGGCGACAGTACAAGGTACAGTGACTGAGGGGAGCTCAGTGAATAGGCCCAGTAATAACAAAAGGAATAAAACTGGAGATGTTAAGATTCAAAACAGAGGTAAAAAAACCAACATAAGTGTACTTTACCTGAATGCTCGTAGTATTCGGAATAAGGTAAATGAGTTGATGGCGCAAATCATCGTGAATGACTATGATTTAGTGGCCATTACTGAAACATGGTTAAAGGATGGTCACGACTGGGAGTTAAATATCCGAGGGTATCAAACTATTCGGAAGGACAGAGTGGATGGTAAGGGAGGTGGTGTTGCTCTGTTATTTAAGGATGACATCCGGGCAATAGTAAGGGATGACATCGGTGCTATGGAGGATAAGGTTGAATCCATTTGGGTGGAAATCAGGAATAGTAAGGCGAAAAAGTCACTGATAGGAGTAGTCTATTGGCCACCAAGTAGGAACGTTATGGTGGGGCAGGCAATAAACAAAGAAATAACTGATGCATGTAGAAATGGTACAGCAGTTATCATGGGGGATTTTAATCTACATGTCGATTGGTTTAACCAGGTCGGTCAAGGCAACCTTGAGGGGGAGTTTATAGAATGTATCCGCGATAGTTTCCTAGAACAGTATGTAATGGAACCTATGAGGGAACAAGCGGTCCTAGATCTTAAGACCATAAGACCATAAGACATAGGAGTGGAAGTAAGGCCATTCGGCCCATCGAGTCCACTCCGCCATTCAATCATGGCTAATGGGCATTTCAACTCCACCTACCAGCATTCTCCCCGTAGCCCTTAATTCCTCGCGACATCAAGAATTTATCTATCTCTGCCTTGAAGCCATTTAGCGTCCCGGCCTCCACTGCACTCCGCGGCAATGAATTCCACAGGCCCACCACTCTCTGGCTGAAGAAATGTCTCCGCATTTCTGTTCTGAATTTACCCCCTCTAATTCTAAGGCTGTGCCCACGGGTCCTCGTCTCCTCACCTAACGGAAACAGTTTCTTTGCGTCCACCCTTTCTAAGCCATGTATTATCTTGTAAGTTTCTATTAGATCTCCCCTTAACCTTCTAAACTCCAATGAATACAATCCCAGGATCCTCAGCCGTTCCTCATATGTTAGACCCGCCATTCCAGGGATCATCCGTGTGAATCTCCGCTGGACACGCTCCAGTGCTAGTGTGTCCTTCCTGAGATGTGGGGCCCAAAACTGGACACAGTACTCCAAATGGGGCCTAACCAGAGCCTTATAAAGGCTCAGTAGCACATCGCTGCTTTTATATTCCAACCCTCTTGAGGTAAATGACAACATTGCATTCGCTTTCTTAATCACGGATTCAACCTGCATGTTTACCTTTAGGGAATCCTCGATTAGCACTCCCAGATCCCTTTGTACTTTGGCATTATGAATTTTCTCACCGTTTAGAAAGTAGTCTATGCTTGGATTCTTTTTTCCAAAGTGCAAGACCTCACATTTTCTCACGTTGAATTGCATCAGCCATTTCCTGCACCACTCTCCCAAACTGTCTAGATCCTTCTGCAGCCTCCCCACTTCCTCAGCACTACCTGCCTGACCACCTAACTTCGTATCATCGGCAAACTTCGCTAGAATGCCCCCAGTCCCTTCATCCAGATCATTAATATATATGGTGAACAGCTGCGGCCCCAACACTGAACCCTGTGGGACACCGCTGGTCACCGGCTGCCATTCCGAAAAAGAACCTTTTATCCCAACTCTCTGCCTTCTGTCAGACAGCCAATCCTCAACCCATGCCAGTAGCTCACCTTGAACACCATGGGCCCTCACCTTACTCAGCAGCCTCCTGTGTGGCACCTTATCAAAGGCCTTTTGGAAATCCAGATAGACCACATCCACTGGGTTTCCCTGGTCTAACCTACTTGTCACCTCCTCAAAGAATTCTAACAGGTTCGTCAGGCACGACCTCCCCTTACTAAATCCATGTTGACTTGTTCTAATCCGACCCTGCTCTTCCAAGAATTTAGAAATCTCATCCTTAACGATCGATTCTAGAATTTTACCAACAACCGAGGTTAGGCTAATTGGCCTATAATTTTCCATCTTTTGTCTTGATCCTTTCTTGAACAAGGGGGTTACAACAGCGATCTTCCAATCGTCCGGGACTTTCCCTGACTCCAGTGATTTTTGAAAGATCTCAACCAACGCTTCCGCTATTTCTTCAGCCACCTCCCTCAGAACTCTAGGATGTAGCCCATCGGGGCCAGGAGATTTGTCAATTTTAAGACCTTTTAGCTTTTTTAGCACCATCTCTTTTGTAATGGCAACCATACTCAACTCAGCCCCCTGACCCTCTATAATTTTTGGGATATTACTCATGTCTTCTACTGTGAAGACAGACGCAAAGTACTTATTAAGTTCTCCAGCCATTTCCTCATCTCCCATCACTAGCCTTCCAGAATCAGTTTGAATTGGCCCAATGTCTACTTTGGCCTGTCGTTTGTTTCTTATGTATTGAAAGAAACTTTTACTATCATTTCTTATATTACTGGCTAGCCTGCCTTCATATTTGATCCTCTCCTTCCTTATTTGTCTCTTTAATAAGGGAAGTTAACACGTGGCTGAAAGAGTGGTGTGGGAAAGAGGGGTTCCTTTTCATGGGACACTGGCATCAGATTTGGGACAGGGGGGACCTATACCGTTGGGATGGTCTCCACCTGAACCGAGCTGGGACCAGTGTTCTGGCGAAAAGAGTAAATAGGGTGGTCAATAGGACTTTAAACTAGAGATTGGGGGGGAAGGGAAAGTCAGGGAACCAAGAGGTGAAGGAATCAGTGGGAAGCGTAGCTGCTTAGGATTACAAAAAATCACGAAAAGACAGAGCTCAGGAGAGGTTACGATAGTCCCCATCTCACAAAATATGACACAGTGTATGGAAAGGCTCAGTAAACCAAGGTCCACCACACTAAGAAAACAAAAAGGGACAGTCAATAGGGAATTAAAGGTGCTATATTTAAATGCCCGCAGTGTACGGAACAAGGTAGATGAGCTTGTGGCCCAGATTGTGACTGGCAGGTATGATGTGGTAGGCATCACAGAGACATGGTTGCAGGGGGTTCAGGACTGGCAGTTAAACATCCAGGGATTTACAACCTATCGAAAAGACAGAGAGGTGGGTAGAGGGGGCGGGGTTGCCTTGTTAATTAGAAATGAAATTAAATCAATAGCACTAAACGACATAGGGTCAGACGATGTGGAGTCTGTGTGGGTAGAGTTGAGGAACCACAAAGGCAAAAAAAACCATAATGGGAGTTATGTACAGGCCTCCTGACAGTGGTCAGGACCAGGGGCACAAAATGCACCACGAAATAGAAAGGGCATGTCAGAAAGGCAAGGTCACAGTGATCATGGGGGACTTCAATATGCAGGTGGACTGGGTAAATAATGTTGCCAGTGGACCCAAAGAAAGGGAATTCATTGAATGTTTACAGGATGGCTTTTTGGAACAGCTTGTGATGGAGCCCACGAGGGAACAGGCTATTCTGGACTTAGTGTTATGTAATGAGCCAGAATTGATAAAAGATCTTAAAGTAAGGGAACACTTAGGAAGCAGTGATCATAATATGGTAGAATTCAGTCTGCAATTTGAAAGAAGGAAGGTAGAATCAGATGTAAAGGTTTTACAGTTAAATAAAGGTAATTACAGGCGCATGAGGGAGGAACTGACGAAAATCGACTGGAAGCAGAGCCTAGTGGGAAAGACAGTAGAACAGCAATGGCAGGAGTTTCTGGGAGTAATTGAGGACACAGTGCAGAGGTTCATCCCGAAGAAAAGAAAGGTTATCAGAGGGAGGATTAGGCAGCCATGGCTGACAAAGGAAGTCAGGGAATGCATCAAGGCAAAAGAGAGAGCCTATAATGTGGCAAAGAGTAGTGGGAAGTCAGAAGATTGGGAAGGCTACAAAAACAAACAGAGGATAACAAAGAGAGAAATAAGGAAGGAGAGGATCAAATATGAAGGTAGGCTAGCCAGTAACATTAGGAATGATAGTAAAAGTTTCTTTAAATACATTAAAAACAAACGGGAGGCAAAAGTAGACATTGGGCCGCTCCAAAATGACGCTGGTAATCTAGTGATGGGAGACAAGGAAATAGCTGAGGAACTTAATAAGTACTTTGCGTCCGTCTTCACAGTAGAAGACATGAGTAATATCCCAACAATTCAGGAAAGTCAGGGGGCAGAGTTGAATATGGTTGCCATCACAAAGGAGAAGGTGCTAGAGAAACTAAAAGGTCTGAAAATTGATAAATCTCCGGGCCCAGATGGGCTACATCCTAGAGTTCTAAAGGAGATAGCTGAAGAAATAGTGGAGGCGTTAGTTATGATCTTTCAAAATTCACTGGAATCAGGGAAAGTCCCAGAGGATTGGAAAATCGCTGTTGTAACCCCCCTGTTCAAGAAGGGAACAAGAAAAAAGATGGAAAATTATAGGCCAATTAGCCTAACCTCGGTTGTTGGCAAAATTCTAGAATCCATCGTTAAGGATGAGATTTCTAAATTCTTGGAAGTGCAGGGTCGGATTAGGACAAGTCAGCATGGATTTAGTAAGGGGAGGTCGTGCCTGACAAACCTGTTAGAGTTCTTTGAAGAGATAACAAATAGGTTAGACCAAGGAGAGCCAATGGATGTTATCTATCTTGACTTCCAAAAGGCCTTTGACAAGGTGCCTCACGGGAGACTGCTGAGTAAAATAAGGGCCCATGGTATTCGAGGCAAGGTACTAACATGGATTGACGATTGGCTGTCAGACAGAAGGCAGAGAGTTGGGATAAAAGGTTCTTTTTCGGAATGGCAACCGGTGACAAGTGGTGTCCCGCAGGGTTCAGTGTTGGGGCCACAGCTGTTCTCTTTATATATTAACGATCTAGATGACGGAACTGGGGGCATTCTGGCCAAGTTTGCCGATGATACAAAGATAGGTGGAGGGGCAGGTAGTATTGAGGAGGTGGGGAGGCTGCAGAAAGATTTAGACAGTTTAGGAGAATGGTCCAAGAAGTGGCTGATGAAATTCAACGTGGGCAAGTGCGAGGTCTTGCACTTTGGAAAAAAGAATAGAGGCATGGACTATTTTCTAAACGGTGACAAAATTCATAATGCTAAAGTGCAAAGGGACTTGGGAGTCCTAGTCCAGGATTCTCTAAAGGTAAACTTGCAGGTTGAGTCCGTAATTAAGAAAGCAAATGTAATGTTGTCATTTATCTCAAGAGGCTTGGAATATAAAAGCAGGGATGTACTTCTGAGGCTTTATAAAGCACTAGTTAGGCCCCATTTAGAATACTGTGAGCAATTTTGGGCCCCACACCTCAGGAAGGACATACTGGCACTGGAGCGGGTCCAGCGGAGATTCACACGGATGATCCCAGGAATGGTAGGCCTAACATACGATGAACGTCTGAGGATCGTGGGATTATATTCATTGGAGTTTAGGAGGTTGAGGGGAGATCTAATAGAAACTTACAAGATAATGAATGGCTTGGATAGGATGGACGTAGGGAAGTTGTTTCCATTAGCAGGGGAGACTAGGACGCGGGGGCACAGCCTTAGAATAAAAGGGAGTCACTTTAGAACAGAGATGAGGAGAAATTTCTTCAGCCAGAGAGTGGTAGGTCTGTGGAATTCATTGCCACAGAGGGCGGTGGAGGCCGGGACATTGAGTGTCTTTAAGACAGAAATTGATAAATTCTTGATTTCTCGAGGAATTAAGGGCTATGGGGAGAGAGCGGGTAAATGGAGTTGAAATCAACCATGATTGAATGGTGGAGTGGACTCGATGGGCCGAATGGCCTTACTTCCGCTCCTATGCCTTATGGTCTTATGGTCTTAACCTGTTTGTTTTTGTAGCCTTCCCAATCTTCTGATTTCCCAGTGCTTTTGGCCACTTTATAGGATCTCTCTTTTTCTTTGATACATTTCCTGACCTCCTTTGTCAGCCATGGCTGTCTAATCCCTCCCCGGATAATCTTTCTTTTCTTGGGGATGAACCTCTGTACAGTGTCCTCAATTATGCATACAAACTCCTGCCATTTTTGCTCTGCTGTCTTCCCCACTAGGGTCTGCTTCCAGTCGATTTTCGCCAGTTCCTCTCTCATGCCCTCGTAATTACCTTTATTTAACTGTAACACCATTACATCCGATTTTGCCTTCTCTCTTTCAAACTGCAGACTGAACTCGCCCATATTATGATCGCTGCTTCCTAAGTGTTCCCTTACTTTAAGATCTTTTATAAAGTGTGGTTCATTACATAGCACCAGGTCCAGAATAGCCTGCTCCCTTGTGGGCTCCATGACATCTTGTCCTGTGTAATGAAACAAGATTGATTCATGATCTCATAGTTAGGGATCCTCTCGGAAGGAGCGATCACAATATGGTGGAATTTAAAATACAGATGGAGGGTGAGAAGGTAAAATCAAATACTAGTGTTTTGTGTTTAAACAAAGGAGATTACAATGGGATGAGAGAAGAACTAGCTAAGGTAGACTGGGAGCAAAGACTTTATGGTGGAACAGTTGAGGAACAGTGGAGAACCTTCCAAGCGATTTTTCACAGTGCTCAGCAAAGGTTTATACCCACAAAAAGGAAGGACGGTAGAAAGAGGGAAAATCGACCGTGGATATCTAAGGAAATAAGGGAGAGTATCAAATCGAAGGAAAGAGCATACAAAGTGGCAAAGATTGGTGGGAGACTAGAGTACTGGGAAATATTTAAGGGGCAACAGAAAGGTACTAAAAAATCTATAAAGAAGAGTAAGATAGAGTATGAGAGTAAACTTGCTCAAAATATAAAAACACAGCAAAAGTTTTTACAAATATATAAAGCAAAAAAGAGTGGCCAAGGTAAATATTGGTCCTTTAGAGAGGGTGAGAAGGGAGTTTTAATAATGGGAAATGAGGAAATGGCTGAGGAACTGAACAGGTTTTTTGGGTCGGTCTTCACAGTGGAAGACACAAATAACATGCCAGCGACTGATAGAAATTAGGCTATGACAGGTGAGGACCTTGAGAGGATTGTTATCACTAAGGAGGGAGTGATGGGCAAGCTAATGGGGCTAAAGATAGACAAGTCTCCTGGCCCTGATGGAATGCACCCCAGTTTGCTAAAAGAGATGGCTAGGGAAATTGCAGATGCACTAGTGATAATTTACCGAAATTCACTAGACTCTGGGGTGGTCCCGGTGGATTGGAAATTAGCAAACGTGAGACCACTGTTTAAAAAAGGAGGTAGGCAGAAAGCAGGAAATTATAGGCCAGTGAGCTTAACTTCGGTGGTAAGGAAGATGCTGAAATCTATCATCAAGGAAGAAATAGCGAGGCATCTGGATAGAAATTGTCCCATTGGGCAGACGCAGCATGGGTTCGTAAAGGGCAGGTCATGCCTAACTAATTTAGTGGAATTTTTTGAGGACATTACCAGTGCAGTAGATAACGGGGAGCCAATGGATGTGGTATATCTGGATTTCCAGAAAGCCTTTGACAAGGCGCCACACAAAAGGTTGCTGCATAAGTTAAAGATAATTAATAAGATTAATGCATGGCATTAAGGGTAAAGTAGTAGCATGGATAGAGGATTGGTTAATTAATAGTTAGATGGATTGGCAGCGCTAAATTGCCCCTCAATTGGATAAATTAAAAAAAAGTTTTCTAAATTATTTCATGGAATGCTGATCATTGGCAAGGCCAGCATTCATTACCCAGCGTCCATTGCCATTGAATGGACTGTTTTAAGAGGCTATTTCAGAGGGTAGTTAAGAGTCAACCACATTGCTGTGGGTCTGCAGTTACAGGGAGACCCAACCAGACCAGATCTGCATGGCAGATTTCCTTCATGGACCAGATGGGCTTTTACAACATCAACTATAGTTGTCATGGTCACCATGGGTGAGATTAGCTTTATAGAACATATAACATAGAACATGCAGTGCAGAAAGAGGCCATTTGGCTCATCGAGTCTGCACCGACCCACTTAAGCCCTCACTTCCACCCTATCCCTGTAACCCAATAACCCCTCCTCACCTTTTTGGTCACTGAGGGCAATTTATCATGGCCAATCCACCTAACCTGCACATCTTTGGACTGTGAGGAAACTGGAGCACCCGGAGGAAACCCACGCAGACACGGGGAGAACGTGCAGACTCCGCACAGACAGTGACCCAAGCCGGGAATTGAACCTGGGACCCTGGGGCTGTGAAGCTACAGTGCTAACCACTGTGCTACCGTGCTGCCCAATGCCCTGACCATTAGCCTGGGTTATTGGATTACTGGTCCAGTGATGTGATCACCACACCACCATCTCCCGAAGTACGTCCAAGTCAATGATGTTGCCATGGGAACCCCTTTAGGCCCAGTCCTCGCAAACATCTTTGATAGGTTCAATGAGAAATGTGTCTTCAATGGAATGGCTCCATCCTGCGCTTATATTCTCCTTCACATAGAAACAGAGAAAATAGAAGCAGGAGGAGGCCATTCGGCCCATCAAGCCTGCTCTGCCATTCATTATGATTATGGCTGATCATCAAGTTCAGTACCCTGATCCCGCCTTCCCCCCATATCCCCCGATCCCTTTAGCCCCAAGAGCAAAATCGAATTTCTCTTGAAATTACACAACATTTTGGCCTCAACTTCTTTTTGTGGGAGTGAATTCCACATATTCACCCCTCTCTCTGGGTGAAGACATTTCTCCTCACCTCAGTCCTCAAACGTTTACCCCTTATCCTCAAACTATGACCCGTAGTTCTGGACTCCCCCCACCATCGGGAACATTCTTTCTGCATCTACCCTGCCCAATCCTGTTAGCTTCACTGTGACGCTGACTGCAGGACACCGTTCCCAGACTGCTTCACTGTGACGCTGACTGCAGGACACCGTTCCCAGACTGCTTCACTGTGACGCTGACTGCAGGACACCGTTCCCAAACTGCTTCACTGTGACGCTGACTGCAGGACACCGTTCCCAGACTGCTTCACTGTGACGCTGACTGCAGGGCACCGTTCCCAGACTGCTTCACTGTGACGCTGACTGCAGGACACCATTCCCAGACTGCTTCAGTGTGACACTGACTGCAGGACACCGTTCCCAGACTGCTTCACTGTGATGCTGACTGCAGGACACTCTTCCCAGACTGCTTCACTGTGACGCTGACTGCAGGACACTCTTCCCAGACTGCTTCACTGTGACGCTGACTGCAGGACACCGTTCCCAGACTGCTTCACTGTGACGCTGACTGCAGGTCACCGTTCCCAGACTGCTTCACTGTGACGCTGACTGCAGGACACCGTTCCCAGACTGCTTCACTGTGATGCTGACTGCAGGGCACTCTTCCCAGACTGCTTCACTGTGACACTGACTGCAGGACACTCTTCCCAGACTGCTGCACTGTGATGCTGACTGCAGGGCACTCTTCGCAGACTGCTTCACTGTGACGCTGACTGCAGGACACTCTTCCCAGCTTCACCAGGAAGTTTGCAGCAACAGATGAAGTTGGTTGTTTAACACTGCTGCTCTGCAATAGCAACACGAGGGTCTTCAGCCTAACAGCACACTGTCAAACCAACAAGATATTCTGCCTACCACACAAATGAGTATTTCAGAGCTGGTGCGATACTCGGTGTGTGGGCCGTACGTCCCAGAGACTGGTGGATCGTATCAAACAGCACGTCCCAACTGCTGTTCACAACGAGCAAGATACCGTACCCAACCAGCCCACGCTTACAAACTGCAAAACATTGTCCAACATTAGATGAGATTCTATGATTAGATAACATTTTCTAAATAATCCTCACTGTGCTAAACATTCTGCTGACACCCAATTTAAGATTGTCGGTGTGCTGCATTATTGTGTCCTGGAAGCTGCAGCTATTAATACACACGCTCTTTGCAGACAGAAAGATCATGTAGACGCATTGGGTGGGATTCTCCATCCCGTCGCCCCCACTGGCAGCGGAATCCTCCGTCCCGCCAGTCGGCCAATGGGGTTTCCCATTGTGGGCACCCACACACAAATTGGGAAATCCACGAGCGGGAGTGCGCTGCCGGCGAAACAGAGGACCCCGCCCATTGTGCCTGCTTCAGCTAAACAAAATAATGATCAGCCATTCAGCATTTTGTTTCTCAGGGCAATGCCTTGACCAATCAGGGTCAAGCTGCCTCGCTTAAATTTCAAACAATTAACTGTTAACTGTCAGTCACAACCAACTGGTGCATTCACCATGGCAACGCCTCTGCCAATCGGAGGCCAACCAACCAGCATCAACAAAGAACAAAGAAAAGTACAGCACAGGAACAGGCCCTTCGGCCCTCCAAGCCCGTGCCGATCATGCTGCCCATTTAAACTAAAATCTTCTACACTTCCGGGGTCCGTATCCCTCTATTCCCATCCTATTCATGTATCCTCTTCTCAAACAATATAAATTGTTGTTTTCCCTCTTCTGATATTCTTGTGCAATGTTCTGATGAGTGGAAGATGAAAATCTTCGACATGTCTTTTTTTTGAGCAACACTCTGTACTACCCAACAACTACTTAAATACCTTTCTGTTCATTCAGATATTGGAATCATGTGGCCTCCTCTGGATCCTTCCAATGGACAGCAACTCACCGTACTATCTACTTCAGGCTAAGGCACACCAGAACCATTCATTGTGGATGATACGACTGTGGTGGGTCGTATCTCAAACAACAACGAATCAGACTACAGGAGGGAGATAACTCACTTGGTTACATGGTGTTCCGAAAACAACCTCTCTCTAAATGTCGGAAAGACCAAGGAACTGATCATTGACTTCAGGAAGCGCAGCACGACACACACTCCCGTCTGCATCAATGGCTCAGCAGTGGAGATGGTCGATAGCTTTAGGTTCCTGGGGATCACCATCACCAACAGTCTGTCCTGGCCCACTCACACTGATACAACAGTCAAGAAAGCCCAACAACGTTTCTACTTCCTACGGAAGCTAAAGAAATTTGACATGTCTGCATCGACTGTCACAAACTTCTACAGATGTGCGATAGAGAGCATCCTATCCGGCTGCATCACAGCCTGGTATGGCAACTGCTCGGTCCAAGATCGCAAGAAACTGCAGAGTGTGGTGAACTCAGCCCAACGTATCACACAAGCTTGCCACCCTCCCATTGATTCTGTCTACACCTCCCGCTGCCTCAGGAAGGCAGACAGCATTGTCAGAGACCCCTCCCACCCAGGCATTGCCTTCTTCTAGACCCTTCCATCAGGCAGAAGGTACAGAAGTCTGAAGACCCGCACATCCAGACATAGGAACAGCTTCTTCCCCACAGCTACCAGACTCCTCAACGACTCCCTCCCAGACTGATCTGTTCCCTGTAAGAACACTATTCACGACGCCCTATGCTGCTCTTGCTCATGTATTTGCTTTGTTTGGCCCTTTGTTCCGCACTGTAACCAATCCCTGTTTGTCAATGTAACATTTGTCAATGTTCTCTGTCGATTATTCTTTTTTTGTCTACTATGTACGTACTGTGTACGTTCCCTTGGCCGCAGAAAAATACTTTTCACTGTACTTCGGTACATGTGACAATAAATCAAAGGACAGTATTACGGTGGCTGAGAGGACATTTGATGAGGACTCGAATACTGAGGTAGTATGGGCTGAGTTCAGAAACAGGAAAGGAGAGGTCACCCTGTTAGTGGTTTTCTATAGGCCTCCGAAAGGTTCCAGAGATGTAGAGGAAAGGATTGCAAAGATGATTCTGGATAGGAGCGAAAGTAACAGGGTAGTTGTTATGGGGGACTTTAACTTTCCAAATATTGACAGGAAACACTATAGTTCGAGTACTTTAGATGGGTCCGTTTTTGTCCAATGTGTGCAGGAGGGTTTCCTGACGCAGTATGTAGATAGGCCAACAAGAGGCGAGGCCGTATTGGATTTGGTACTGGGTAATGAACCAGGACAGGTGTCAAATTTGGAGGTAGGTGAGCACTTTGGTGATAGAACATAGAACAGTACAGCACAGAACAGGCCCTTCGGCCCTCAATGTTGTGCCGAGCCATGATCACCCCACTCAAACCCACGTATCCACCCTATACCCGTAACCCAACAACCCCCCCCTTAACCTTACTTTAATTAGGACACTACGGGCAATTTAGCATGGCCAATCCACCTAACCCGCACATCTTTGGACTGTGGGAGGAAACCGGAGCACCCGGAGGAAACCCACGCACACAGGGGGAGGATGTGCAGACTCCACACAGACAGTGACCCAGCCGGGAATCGAACCTGGGACCCTGGAGCTGTGAAGCATTTATGCTAACCACCATGCTACCCTGCTGCCCCTAATAGTGACCATAATTCGATTACGTTTACTTTAGTGATGGAAAAGGATAGGTATATACCGCAGGGCAAGAGTTATAGCTGGGGGAAAGGCAATTATGATGCGATGAGGCAAGACTTAGGATGCATCGGCTGGAGACGAAAACTGCAGGGAAAGGGCACAATGGAAATGTGGAGCATGTTCAAGGAACAGCTACTGCGTGTCCTTGATAAGTATGTACCTGTCAGGCAGGAAGGAAGTGGTCGAGCGAGGGAACTATGGTTTACTAAAGCAGTTGAAACACTTGTCAAGAGGAAGAAGGAGGCTTATGTAATGATGAGACGTGATGGTTCAGTCAGGAGCTTGAGAGTTACAAGTTAGCTAGGAAGGATCTAAAGAGAGAGCTAAGAAGAGCCAGGAGGGGACATGAGAAGTCTTTGGCAGGTAGGATCACGGATAACCCTAAAGCTTTCTATAGATACGTCAGGAATAAAAGAATGTCTAGAGCCAGTCAAGTACAGTAGTGGGAAGTTGTGCGTAGAGTACGAGGAGATAGGAGAGGTGCTAAATGAATATTTTTCGTCAGTATTCACACAGGAAAAAGACAAAGTTGTCGACGAGAATACTGAGATACAGGCTACTAGACTAGAAGGGCTTGAGGTTCATAAGGAGGAGGTGTTAGCAATTCTGGAAAGTGTGAAAATAGATAAGTCCCCTGGGCCGGATGGGATTTATCCTAGGATTCTTTGGGAAGCTAGGGAGGAGATTGCTGAGACTATGGTTTTGATCTTTAAGTCATCTTTGTCTACAGGAATAGTGCCAGAAGACTGGAGGATAGCAAATGTTGTCCCCTTGTTCAAGAAGGGGAGTAGAGATAACCCCGGTAACTATAGACCAGTGAGCCTTACTTCTGTAGTGGGAAAAGTCTTGGAAAGGTTTATATGAGAGTGGATGTATAATCATCTGGAAAGGAATAATTTGATCAGAGATAGTCAACATGGTTTTGTGAAGGGCAGGTTGTGCCTCACAAACCTCATTGAGTTCTTTGAGAAGGTGACCAAACAGGTGGATGAGGGTAAAGCAGTTGATGTGGTGTATATGGATTTCAGTAAAGCGTTTGATAAGGTTCCCCACGGTAGGCTATTGCAGAAAATACGGAGGCATGGGATTCAGGGTGATTTAGCAGTTTGGGTCAGAAATTGGCTAGCTGATAGAAGACAAAGGGTGGTGGTTAATGGGAAATGTTCAGACTGGTGTCGAGTTACTAGTGGTGTACCAGAAGGATCTGTTTTGGGGCCGCTGCTGTTTGTCATTTTTATAAATGACCTGGAGGAGGGCGTAGAAGGATGGGTGAGTAAATTTGCAGATGGCGCTAAAGTCGGTGGAGTTGTGGACAATGCAGAAGGATGTTACAAGTTACAGAGAGACATAGATAAGCTGCAGAGCTGGGCTGGCAGGTGGCAAATGGAGTTTAATGCAGAAAAGTGTGAGGTGATTCATTTTGGAAGGAATAACAGGAAGACAGAGTACTGGGCTAATGGTAAGATTCTTGGTAGTGTGGACGAGCAGAGAGATCTCGGTGTACATGTCCATAGATCCCTGAAAGTTGCCACCCAGGTTGAGAGGGTTGTTAAGATGGCGTACGGTGTGTTAGCTTTTATTGGTAGAGGAATTGAGTTTTGGAGCCATGAGGTCATGTTGCAGTTGTACAAAACTCTGGTGCGGCCGCATTTGGAGTATTGAGTGCAGTTCTGGTCGCTGCATTATGGGAAGGATGTGGAAGCATTGGAAAGGGTACAGAGGAGATTTACAAGGATGTTGCCTGGTCTGGAGGGAAGATCTTACGAGGAAAGGCTGAAGGACTTGCGGCTGTTTTCGTTAGAGAGAAGAAGGTTCAGAGGTGACTTAATTGAGGCATACAAGATGATCAGAGGATTAGATAGGGTGGACATTGAGAGCCTTTTTCCTCGGATGGAGATGTCTAGCACGAGGGGACATAGCTTTAAATTGAGGGGAGATAGATATAGGACAGATGTCAGAGGTAGGTTCTTTACTCAGAGAGTAGTAAGGGCGTGGAATGCCCTGCCTGCAACAGTAATGGACTCGCCAACACTAAACGCATTCAAATGGTCATTGGATAGACATATGGATGATAAGGGAATAGTGTAGATGGGCTTTAGAGGGGTTTCACAGGTTGGCGCAACATCGAGGGCCGAAGGGCCTGTACTGAGCTGTAATGTTCTAAGTTCTAAATCAAATCAAATCAAGGGACAAGTTTATAATCAGATCAAATCATCTAACTCATCACATGCTGCAGATAGAAACTGAAGACCTTGTGCTCTATGGGGCATTCAGTACCAGATTGGAAGTGTATTTAATAACACAGCGAGATCTACTAATTAGTTTAGTTTAGGGGCACTTCACAGCCCAGTCTTCAATTTTCAGCATCATGGAGACTGGAACTCCGTACTGTCGCAGAGAGACTTCTTAAATATATAGATACTCATTCATGGATGTGGCCATCCTTGTTGAGGTTAGCATTTATTGCCCATCCCTAATTGCCCTTCAGAAGGTGGTGGTGAGCTGCCTTTTGGAACCGCTGCCTTCCATGCGCTGTAGGCACACCCACACTGCTGTTAGAAAGTGAGTTCCAGGATTCTGACACAGCGACAGTGAAGGAACAGCTGACATGTTTCCAAGTCAGGAACCTGGAATGCCAGATCGTTCCATGTTCTAGCCCAATCTCTCAGCCTGTCCAAGTCCTCTTGAAGCTTCAAAGAACAAAGAAAAGTACAGCACAGGAACAGGCCCTTCGGCCCTCCAAGCCTGTGCCGACCATGTTGCCCGTCTAAACTAAAATCTTCTCCACTTCCTGGGTCCATATCCCTCTATTCCCATCCTATTCATGTATTTGTCAAGATGTCCCTTAAAATGTCATATCGTCCCTGCTGCCACCACCTCCTCCAGCAGCGAGTTCCAGGCACCCACTACCCTCTGTGTAAAAAACTTGCCTCGTACATCTCCTCTAAACCTCGCACCTTAAACTTATGCCCCCTAGTAATTGACCCCTCCATCCTGGGAAAAAGTCTCTGACTATCCACTCTGTCTATGCCCCTCATAATTCTGTAGACCTCTATCAGGTCGCCCCTCAACCTCCATCGTTCCAGTGAGAACAAACCGAGTTTATTCAACCTCACCTCACAGCTATCCTCATAGTCCTTCCTTGCATCTTCCTCACCACTTATATTCCCACCCGGTTTGGTGTCATCAGCAAATTAGGGAATATTACAATTGAGATTGTGAGCAGCTGTGGCCCCAGCACTGGTCCAGCTTTTACCTGACTGGCTACAACCTGCCTCCCCGAGAAAACCCGTTTATTCCTCCTCTGTTTCTGTCTGTTCACCAATTCTCAATCCAGACCAGTGTATTACCCCCAATACCATGTGCTCTAATTTTATTTACTAACCTCCTGTGTGGGATCTTCTTAAAAGACTTCTGAAAATTTAAAATCTGAATACACCACATCCACTGGTTCTCCTTTATCTATTTGGGCAGCACGGTAGCCTTGTGAATAGCACAATTGCTTCATTGCTCCAGGGTCCCAGGTTCGATTCCCGGCTGGGTCACTGTCTGTGCGGAGTCTGCACATTCTCCCCGTGTGTGCGTGGGTTTCCTCCGAGTGCTCCGGTTTCCTCCCACAGTCCAAAGATGTGCAGGTTAGGTGGATTGGACATGATAAATTGCCCTTAGTGTCCAAAATTGCCCTTAGTGTTGGGTGGGGTTACTGGGTTATGGGGATAAGGTGGAGGTGTTGACCTTGGGTAGGGTGCTCTTTCCAAGAGCCAGTGCAGACTCGATGGGCCGAATGGCCTCTTTCTGCACTGCAAATTCTATGATCTATACGACAAGGGACATCTTCAAAAGCTCCAACAGGTTGATCAAACATGTTTCCTTTTGTAAATCCATCTCGACTCTCCCCAATTTGACCATTCCTTTGTAAATGTCCAGTTACCACATCCTTAATAATAGATTTTAACATCTTCCCCATTACTGACATCAGACTAACGGGTCTGTAGTTCTCAGTTTTCACTCCCCTTCTCTTATTAAACAGTGGGGTCACATTTACTACTTTCCAGTTCCCAGGAACCTTTCCAGAATTTATAGAATTTTGAAAGATAATCCATTCGCTATCTCTCTTGCCACCTATGTCAACACTCAGTGATGAAGTTCAGAATTTATCAACCTTCAACTCAGTTACCTTTTTAAGTTCTTCCTCTTCATTAATACTAATTCATTTTTTGTTCCTCAGTTTTGACAGTGTCTTGGTCACCCAGTATATCTGAGAGATTGTCTGTATCGTCTTCCCTGAAGACAGACACAAAGCAATTGTTTGGTTTCTCCACTATTTCCCTGTTCTCAACTGCAAATGTTCCTGTCTCCACCTGCAATAGACCCACATTTGTCCAAATCACACCTAAAGAAGCTTTTGCTGCCCACTCACTAACTTGCAATCATATTTCCTCCCCCTTACTTTATCAGTTTCTTTGTCGTCCTTTGCTGGATTCTAAATTTCTCCCAATCCTCGGGTTTACTGCTTTTCCTGACAACCCAAAGAGCCACTTCCTTGGAACTCATGCAATCTTTAACCATGGTTAATTTCCCTTTGGGTGTTTGTGTCTTAGAGGAATGCACTTCTGTTGTAGTCTGTGTGGTATTTCTATAAATACTTGCCATTGTCTGTTTACCATCGAAACCTTTCGGGCGAGATTCTCCGCAAATGCGGCGAGTCGTGAAGGCTGCCGTGAAACCGGCCGTGTTTCACGGCAGCCTTCATGCCCGTTCCCGGGACCCGATTCTCCCCCCCCCCCCATCGGGGCTAGGAGCGGGACCCCGGGAATCACGGCGTCGCGGCCATAACGACCGTCGTTAAGGGCCAAGATGACGTGCGTCTGGCGCCAGCTCCATCCCGCGCTGCACGGGTGACGTCATAACGCCATTGACAGAACCCGCGCATGCGCAGTTCCGCATTTCTCCACCGCCGCCCGACAAGATGTGGCGGCTTGATCTTGTCGGGCGGCGAAGGGGAAATAGTGCGTCCCTTTTGGACGCAGGCCCGACGATCAGTGGGCACCGATCGCGGGCCTGTCCCCTCCCGAGCACAACGGTGGTGCTCCCGCCCCAAACGAGCCCCTGGATGCCCCAAACGGGCACCCAGCGCCCGTTTTTATGACGGTAGCGAGCAGGTGTGTTTGCTGCCGTGAAAAAACGGGCGTAAAGGCCCGGCCGCTCGGCCCGTCGGCCGCGGAGAATCGGCGCTCGCAGTTTTTGTGACGTGGGTTGGGCGAAGGGGGGGGAGAATAGCGGGAGGGCGCAAAAAATGTCGGGAGGCCCTCCCTCTATTCTCCCAACCGGCGTGGGGGGGGCGGAGAATCGCACCCTTCATGTTTCGGGGCTGGTTTAGCACAGGGCTAAATCGCTGGCTTTGTAAGCAGACCAAGCAGGCCAGCAGCACGGTTCAATTCCCGTACCAGCCTCCCCGAACAGGTGCCGGAATGTGGCGACTAGGGGCTTTTCACAGTAACTTCATTTGAAGCCTACTGGTGACAATAAGCGATTTTCATTTCATTTTCATGTATTGTCCCAATTCATCATTACCAACTTGTCCCTCGTAACCTCATCACTTCCTTTCTGCAAATTTCAGTCCCTAGTTTCAGAAGGAATTAAATTGCATTCAAACCTAATGCAAAATTCTATCATCATTAGAATCACAGAATTCGTACAGTGTAGAAGGAGGCCATTCGGCCCATCAAGTCTGTACTGACCCTCTGAAAGAGCACCCCACCAAGGCCCACTCCCCTGCCCTATCCCTGTTACCCCACCTAACCTTTCGGGCACTAAGGAACAATTTAGCTTGGCAAATCCACTTAACCTGCACATCATTGGGCTGTGGGAGGAAACCGGAGCAGCCGGAGGAAACCCACGCACACACGGGGAGAACGTACAAACGCCACACGGACAGTGACCCGAGGCTGGAACTGAACCTGGTTCCCTAGATCTGTGAGGCAGCAGTGCTAACCACTGTGCCACCTTGCCACCATATTATGGTCACTATTTCCCTTTACAAGGTTATCAATTGGCCCATTCTCAATACACAACACTAAATCCAAAATAGCCCGATCACCAGTTGACTCCTCAATGTTCTGCTGCAGAAACCCGTCTCGTACACATCGCAGGAATTCCTTCTCCACAACATTAGTGCTGATTTACCCAGCACTACCTCAGTTTATGTGTTTATTAACCCAGTTTATGCGTAAATTGAAGATGCCTCAATTATTCTTGTTATTATTGTCTTGTGAGCCAAGGTCCCACTCTGGGATCTTCCCATCCAGTTATATCATCAACTGGAATCGTAAACATTTCCTATGTAAGTATCAGTAGAAACTCTTACTGTCTGTTTTTATATTACAAGACAGCTTTCTCTCATATTCTTCCTCTCCCTTTTATTATTTATTTTAGTCATTCTTTCCTGGCTATTAAAATCTGAGCAATCTTCTGATTTACCACTAATCTTTGCAGATCTGTACAATGCTTCTTTCCATTTGATATTAATCTTAACTTCCTTATCCGGCCATTGATGATGCATCGTGCTCAAAGAGTCTTTCTTTCTCACTGGGATAAAGATTTGCTGTGAGTTATTGAGTATCTCCTTAAAACTCTGCCACCCCATCGCTGCTGCCTCACCTTTTACTCTAGTTTCCCTGTTCACCTTGGCTAGATCTGCTTTTCTACCCTTAGAAAGGCCTCAGGATGAGAAAGCGAGAAGGGTGAAGGGAGAAGATTAATCCAATCAGATCATTGCGAAGAAGAAATTTTGTCTGATTGGCTGCCAAGATCCAACCTGTAAATAAGAGCAAGTACTATCTTGATCTCCATGATGTGGAGATGCCGGCGTTGGACTGGGGTGAGCACAGTAAGAAGTCTTACAACACCAGGTTAAAGTCCAAAAGGTTTGTTTCACCTGAGGAAGGAGCTACACTCAGAAAGCTAGTGATTCGAAACAAACCTGTTGGACTTTAACCTGGTTTTGTAAGACTTCTTACTATCTTGATCTCAATTATAGTTACGAAAAGATGGACTGGGAAACACACTTGCCGACCACGAGTGTGGCGACTGTCAAGGCTGGTGGAAACACAGCATTAACAGAGATAACCATCTCTGAAAATTACGTCATGATACCCGTGACTTGCAAAGCAGGAACTGTGAAAGCTTGAAACTGTGCTCGACGAGGAAACGACAAGAATTAATAATATACTGAGAGAACTGGAACAAGGCCCAAAAATGGAACTGTCTTGCGGAATATTGCAAAAACACTGCATACCGCGAATTAGCACAAGTCCTTTTCAATGTTGCAAAGTCAGCACTCCCGAATTGAAGTGCTGCCCAGATCAAGAAGTTATATAACCGACGGACTAAAATGCTGTTCGGCCAAGAATCAGGGAATGTCGGGAAGGGGAGATGGAATGTACGAGACAGGAATGTTACATTTTAAACCTGCCGAATCTGGATGAAAAATTGAGAGCTTTAACAAGGCAAGTGAAAAGTACGTTAGGGAAATTAAACACAAACTTCAACAAAATATCGAAGGAAATGAAGCAACAAATGAAGCCGAGCTTGACATTGTGAAAATACAGAAAGGACATGTAAAAAACAATGAACCCGATTCTAAAAGAGAAAGCTAATGATTGAGACCAGAATTAGGGTCAAAGTCTTGGCAGTATTTGTGGAAATTGGATGACAGCAATTGAGGGGAAAGTCGGAAGGAGCGAATAATGGCTTTGTGTAGAAAGGGAACTAAAATTCATTCGATTTGAAATGCTGTCAACTTCTGTTCAAAATAAATTCTGCCTGTGGGAAAGAAAGCATTCTTTCAAACCTTAAACCACAGCTAAGTCAGTAATCCACAGTCACAGCCCTAACCCAAAAGAGAAAAATAAAGTGACTTTAGCAGCAATGCAACTTGAGTTTACCAAAACATCTGCATTATAAACAAATGTCAGTTAAAAACACGTTTCACAAATATCGCTTGTAAACTTGATCAGGAAGCAAAAACTGGAAATTAAAATTGATTATGAAAAGACTGGGGGAAAAAATTGCAGGAATAGAAAATAGTATTTTAATTGCGTGCAGGGACACAATGGCCCACCAGCTTTCCCTGCCCACTCTACACCCCTTTAGGTTCTGTAGGAAAATTAACCAGTTCAGCAGACAGCTGATGTATGGCTGCACAGTAGCACAGTGGTTAGCACTGTTGCTTCACAGCGTCAGGGTCCCAGGTTCCAGGCTTGGGTTACTGTCTGTGCGGATCTGCACGTTCGCCCCGTGTCTGCGTGGGTTTCCTCCGGGTGCTCCGGTTTCCTCCCACAAGTCCCGAAAGACGTGCTGTCGGGTAATTTGGACATTCTGAATTCTCCCTCTGTGTACCTGAACAGGCACTGGGGTGTGGCGACTAGGGGCTTTTCACAGTAACTTCATTGCAATGTTAATGTAAGCCTACTTATGAGAATAAAGATTATTATTATGATTATGTATTGGGTCTGTGTTAATTTATATAAAGTTTAATTGTGAATTTGTGGGAATTCAACAAGACCAGTTAAATGTGAAATTTTAAGCATAGTGCAGAGGAATTTGGAATGAGTGTGAGAATTGTATTATGGTTGTCACAACCCCCCAGAGATGGAACGAAACATTAGCGGGAATGATGCTGAACAAATGCTGAACAAAATTATAATCTGTCTCTCTGATCAAACCAAAGTTTGGATTTAAAACAAATGAGAATATAACTTGTACCCTGGAAGTTAGAAGCCTAAAAACAGAGATCATAAGGGTTTCACATGTGGGTAAAGTATTGTGCTGCTTGAGAAGACAATGTGTAGGTAGAGGAGAATACCTCACTGAGGAGTCATGGGTATGGGACCAGAATCTGCCCTGCTGAGAAACCCACATTTGACACAAGCTGCGATTTCAGCTACAATTGGTAAACAGTGAGTTAGTTGATATTCATAAATTAAATCAAGACTGAATTGATGTCATGGAAGAAATTACATCTGAATTTAAGGATTATTGGGAAAATATGTGACAAATATACAACTGTTTCCGGCAACTTCAAGAAATATTATAAAGCTCCCTAAATATACTCACATAACAAATCAGGAAGTGTTACAAGAAGTAAGTGTAATCAAAACCGACAAAAAAATTAAGGAAACTAGCTGGTGGGATGATATGTGGAACTGGGTAACAAATATACAGCTGTAAACATGGCAACCAATTAGATCACATTTGGTAAAAATAACCATGTTTCAATTTTATTGCATCGAAATTTTGTGTTGTTTTGTAAATTTAGATTACCAGTTCTTCTTTTTTAATTAAAGGGCAATTTAGCGTGGCCAAACCACCTAGCCTGCACATCTTTGGATTGTAGGGATGAGACCTGTGGTATTATCATAAATGTAAGAACTGCAAGGGTTAATGAAATGCCTAGATCAGCCACTAGAGGGACCAAGAGTTACAATTATATACGACATTGATGCTAAGCCTTGTGGGGAGAGAAGTGAAGGAGTGAGCTAGAGACAGACTGAATGAAAGATAGTGTGAGTGAGAGCAGATCATAGTTTATAATAGTATAGAGATTAGCTGTAGGTAAGTATAGATCATATGTTAATTATCAACTGTGTATTATTTAGGAGTACGTGTCAAATCCAAATTAATAGTGTTAATAAATTTATAGCTTTGTTCAAGTTAAAGCTATTTTGTGGTCTTTGTCAACACTACGCCACCATCATGGATTTAGCAAGATTAAAAAACACCACAAGACCCACGTAGACACGGGGTGAATGTGCAAACTCCACATGGCCAGGCGGAGCAGACTCAATGGTCTTAGTGGCCTAATTCTGCCCCGATGTCTGATGGGACTGGGATCGACCCTGGCTCCTCAGCCTCATTTGGCAGCAGTGATAACCACTGCGCCACCGTGCCGTCATTTAGAATTATGTTAAAGTGCTGGAAAGTTAAGTGGACAAGAAATTACAGATGGAGTTGTTTCTGCAAAAACGGGAACATGATATGCCAATGAATAATTTTATATATATATATATATATATATTTATACATTAATATCATAGAATTTACAGCGCAGAAGGAGGCCACGCGGCCCATCGAGTCTGCACCGGCTCCTGGAAAGAGCACCCTACCCAGGGTTAACACCTCCACCCTATCCCCATAACCCAGTAACCCCACCCAACACTAAGGGACACTAAGGGCAATTTATCATGGCCAATCCACCTAACCTGCACATCTTTGGACTGTGGGAGGAAACCAGAGCACCCGGAGGAAACCCACGCACACACGGGAAGGATGTGCAGACTCCGCACAGACAGTGACCCAAGCCGGAATCGAACCTGGGACCCTGGAGCTGTGAAGCGATTGTGCTATCCACAATGCTACCGTGCTGCCAATATATTTGCTTTAAGTAGTTATAATTAGTTGAAGCATGGCTTGGACTTTGATGTCTGCCTGATGGAGAGGGCTGATTAAGCTTCATTGTGAAATTCAATGGATCAACAGGAGGGAGTGCTGAATGCGAAAGATGGCCGGCACTAGCTGTAAGGCATGATGGGTAAAGAGGACAATGCTTCACATCATAGAATCTAACAAGAACACTGCAGCTCTTTGCAAAATGGATTTTATGGGAACAGGCAGAACGGTGACCTCCGAGTGGACATTTCACTGACAATACAATAACTTTGTTATGGAACATCGGGACCAGGCTCTCTCTTTCTCTCTCTATCGGTTCAAAGGATGTCTGAAGCTGGAAGGATTATTTAACTAATATCGTATGGAATATAGGAGCACTGCGATTTGATCACTGATAACCCAGTATGTTCAGACCTGAATCTCAAGGCCCACCAGCACACATCCTCCAGATCGGGCCTGGCCAAGTTCTCTCTAAACGGGTGGTAGATTTTTGATCCAATCTGTGAGTCTTGAAACTCTAGGAGCAATCCAAAGATTTTCATTCAGCCCCTAGCTGCCCGTAATTCCCAAGCAGAACCTCTTTCCTCATTCTACCTGTGTCGTTGGTACCTACATTGACCAGGGTAACTGGATACTCCCCCTCCCACTCGAAGCAGATGGCCTAAACCCCAGCGCTCGGAGGCAACACAGTGGTCCGAACTCAGTCTCATGTCTGCAGAGAACTGTGTCAATGCTGATGGTGAAACGGCCCCATACCACATTCCCATTAAATCTCCCTGATTGATGACTATTTGTACCACAGTGCCAACATCAGTCTGCTCAGCCCCCGCTTTTGATCCTACAAGGTGCACCAACTTTGAATTTATTGGACAAGGACAAGGGCTGAGGCTCCTCCACTTCACATTCTCGATCCTCCTGCCTGCCTCACTCGCAGTCGCACCATCCTGTCCCTGGACATTGACCAAATCAGGAGACGCTAATTTGAGGGTTGTGACCATCTCCTGGAATAAAGAACGCACGTAACTTTCCTGCTCCATGATGCATTGCACTGTCTGCAGTTCAGCCTCCATCTCAATGACTCGGAGACGAACCTTCTCGAGCCGCCGGCACTTTCAGTGGACGTCTTTTCCAGAGGGCACACTCGTGTACATCAGCTCCCATATTTGTCAGTCACAGTAGGTCACATGACCTGTCACCTTCATTGTGTTTAATTAACTAATTATTGTATTCCTAATTATTTCACAATTAACAAATATTATCCCCACAGAGCATTACTGCTGATATTAAAGATGACTAATATGAATAAACTCTAAAATTGTTGATAAATTGCTCACATATGGAAAGTTTAAGAGAGAAAAATACTGACCAACCAATCACTCAGCTGCTTCAGTCACAGCACAGAACTCCCACAAATAACAAATTCCCACGGCGACCACACTGATACTGCTCTCGGTGAGGGGCTCGGTGAGGGGCTCGGTGAGGGGCTCGGTGAGGGGCTCGGTGAGGGGCTGCTCTCGGTGAGGGGCTGCTCTCGGTGAGGGGCCCGGTGAGGGGCTCGGTGAGGAGCTGCTCTCGGTGAGGGGCTGCTCTCGGTGAGGGGCTGCTCTCGGTGAGGGGCTCGGTGAGGGGCTGCTCTCGGTGAGGGGCTGCTCTCGGTGAGGGGCTGCTCTCGGTGAGGAGCTGCTCTCGGTGAGGAGCTGCTCTCGGTGAGGGGCCCGGTGAGGGGCTCGGTGAGGGGCTCGGTGAGGAGCTGCTCTCGGTGAGGGGCTCGGTGAGGGGCTGCTCCCGGTGAGGGGCTGCTCCCGGTGAGGGGCTCGGTGAGGGGCTGCTCTCGGTGAGGAGCTGCTCTCGGTGAGGGGCTCGGTGAGGAGCTGCTCTCGGTGAGGAGCTGCTCTCGGTGAGGGGCTCGGTGAGGGGCTCGGTGAGGAGCTCGGTGAGGAGCTGCTCTCGGTGAGGGGCTCGGTGAGGAGCTCGGTGAGGAGCTGCTCTCGGTGAGGGGCTCGGTGAGGGGCTGCTCTCGGTGAGGAGCTGCTCTCGGTGAGGGGCTGCTCTCGGTGAGGGGCTGCTCTCGGTGAGGAGCTGCTCTCGGTGAGGAGCTGCTCTCGGTGAGGGGCTCGGTGAGGAGCTGCTCTCGGTGAGGGGCTCGGTGAGGGGCTCGGTGAGGGGCTGCTCTCGGTGAGGGGCTGCTCTCGGTGAGGAGCTCGGTGAGGGGCTGCTCTCGGTGAGGGGCTGCTCTCGGTGAGGAGCTGCTCTCGGTGAGGAGCTCGGTGAGGGGCTGCTCTCGGTGAGGGGCTGCTCTCGGTGAGGGGCTGCTCTCGGTGAGGAGCTGCTCTCGGTGAGGGGCTCGGTGAGGGGCTTCTCTCGGTGAGGAGCTCGGTGAGGGGCTGCTCTCGGTGAGGGGCTGCTCTCGGTGAGGGGCTGCTCTCGGTGAGGAGCTGCTCTCGGTGAGGGGCTCGGTGAGGGGCTGCTCTCGGTGAGGGGCTGCTCTCGGTGAGGGGCTCGGTGAGGGGCTGCTCTCGGTGAGGGGCTGCTCTCGGTGAGGGGCTGCTCTCGGTGAGGGGCTGCTCTCGGTGAGGAGCTGCTCTCGGTGAGGGGATCGGTGAGGGGTTGCTCTCGGTGAGGGGCTGCTCTCGGTGAGGGGCTGCTCTCGGTGAGGGGATCGGTGAGGGGCTGCTCTCGGTGAGGGGCTTCTCTCGGTGAGGGGCTCGGTAAGGGGCTGCTCTCGGTGAGGAGCTCGGTGAGGGGCTGCTCTCGGTGAGGAGCTGCTCTCGGTGAGGAGCTCGGTGAGGGGCTGCTCTCGGTGAGGGGCTGCTCTCGGTGAGGGGCTGCTCTCGGTGAGGAGCTGCTCTCGGTGAGGAGCTGCTCTCGGTGAGGGGCTCGGTGAGGGGCTCGGTGAGGGGCTGCTCTCGGTGAGGAGCTGCTCTCGGTGAGGGGCTGCTCTCGGTGAGGAGCTGCTCTCGGTGAGGGGCTGTTCTCGGTGAGGGGCTCGGTGAGGGGCTGCTCTCGGTGAGGGGCTGCTCTCGGTGAGGGGCTCGGTGAGGAGCTGCTCTCGGTGAGGGGCTGCTCTCGGTGAGGGGCTGCTCTCGTTGAGGGACTGCTCTCGGTGAGGGGCTGCTCTCAGTGAGGGGCTCGGTGAGGGGCTGCTCTCGGTGAGGGGCTGCTCTCGGTGAGGGGCTCGGTGAGCGGCTGCTCTCGGTGAGGGGCTCGGTGAGGAGCTGCTCTCGGTGAGGGGCTGCTCTCGGTGAGGGGCTGCTCTCGGTGAGGGGCTGCTCTCGGTGAGGGGCTCGGTGAGCGGCTGCTCTCGGTGAGGGGCTGCTCTCGGTGAGGGGCTGCTCTCGGTGAGGGGCTGCTCTCGGTGAGGGGCTCGGTGAGGAGCTGCTCTCGGTGAGGAGCTGCTCTCGGTGAGGGGCTGCTCTCGGTGAGGGGCTCGGTGAGGGGCTCGGTGAGGAGCTCGGTGAGGAGCTGCTCTCGGTGAGGGGCTCGGTGAGGAGCTCGGTGAGGAGCTGCTCTCGGTGAGGGGCTCGGTGAGGGGCTGCTCTCGGTGAGGGGCTGCTCTCGGTGAGGAGCTGCTCTCGGTGAGGGGCTGCTCTCGGTGAGGAGCTGCTCTCGGTGAGGGGCTGCTCTCGGTGAGGGGCTGCTCTCGGTGAGGGGCTGCTCTCGGTGAGGAGCTGCTCTCGTTGAGGAGCTGCTCTCGGTGAGGGGCTCGGTGAGGAGCTGCTCTCGGTGAGGGGCTCGGTGAGGGGCTGCTCTCGGTGAGGGGCTGCTCTCGGTGAGGGGCTGCTCTCGGTGAGGGGCTGCTCTCGGTGAGGGGCTGCTCTCGGTGAGGGGCTCGGTGAGGGGCTCGGTGAGGGGCTCGGTGAGGGGCTGCTCTCGGTGAGGAGCTGCTCTCGGTGAGGGGCTGCTCTCGGTGAGGAGCTCGGTGAGGGGCTGCTCTCGGTGAGGGGCTCGGTGAGGGGCTGCTCTCGGTGAGGGGCTGCTCTCGGTGAGGGGCTCGGTGAGGAGCTGCTCTCGGTGAGGGGCTGCTCTCGGTGAGGGGCTGCTCTCGGTGAGGGGCTGCTCTCGGTGAGGGGCTGCTCTCGGTGAGGGGCTCGGTGAGGGGCTGCTCTCGGTGAGGGGCTGCTCTCGGTGAGGGGCTCGGTGAGGAGCTGCTCTCGGTGAGGGACTGCTCTCGGTGAGGAGCTGCTCTCGGTGAGGGGCTGCTCTCGGTGAGGGGCTCGGTGAGGGGCTGCTCTCGGTGAGGGGCTGCTCTCGGTGAGGGGCTGCTCTCGGTGAGTGGCTCGGTGAGGGGCTGCTCTCGGTGAGGGGCTGCTCTCGGTGAGGAGCTGCTCTCGGTGAGGGGCTCGGTGAGGGGCTGCTCTTGGTGAGGAGCTCGGTGAGGAGCTGCTCCCGGTGAGGGGCTCGGTGAGGGGCTGCTCTCGGTGAGGGGCTGCTCTCGGTGAGGAGCTGCTCTCGGTGAGGGGCTGCTCTCGGTGAGGGGCTGCTCTCGGTGAGGAGCTGCTCTCGGTGAGGAGCTGCTCTCGGTGAGGAGCTGCTCTCGGTGAGGAGCTGCTCTCGGTGAGGGGCTCGGTGAGGAGCTGCTCTCGGTGAGGGGCTCCGTGAGGGGCTCGGTGAGGGGCTGCTCTCGGTGAGGGGCTGCTCTCGGTGAGGGGCTGCTCTCGGTGAGGGGCTCGGTGAGGGGCTCGGTGAGGGGCTCGGTGAGGGGCTCGGTGAGGAGCTGCTCTCGGTGAGGGGCTCCGTGAGGGGCTCGGTGAGGGGCTGCTCTCGGTGAGGGGCTGCTCTCGGTGAGGGGCTGCTCTCGGTGAGGGGCTGCTCTCGGTGAGGGGCTGCTCTCGGTGAGGAGCTCGGTGAGGGGCTGCTCTCGGTGAGGGGCTCGGTGAGGGGCTGCTCTCGGTGAGGGGCTGCTCTCGGTGAGGGGCTGCTCTCGGTGAGGGGCTCGGTGAGGGGCTGCTCTCGGTGAGGGGCTGCTCTCGGTGAGGGGCTCGGTGAGGGGCTGCTCTCGGTGAGGGGCTGCTCTCGGTGAGGAGCTGCTCTCGGTGAGGGGCTCGGTGAGGGGCTGCTCTTGGTGAGGAGCTCGGTGAGGAGCTGCTCCCGGTGAGGGGCTCGGTGAGGGGCTGCTCTCGGTGAGGGGCTGCTCTCGGTGAGGAGCTGCTCTCGGTGAGGGGCTGCTCTCGGTGAGGGGCTGCTCTCGGTGAGGAGCTGCTCTCGGTGAGGAGCTGCTCTCGGTGAGGAGCTGCTCTCGGTGAGGAGCTGCTCTCGGTGAGGGGCTTGGTGAGGAGCTGCTCTCGGTGAGGGGCTCCGTGAGGGGCTCGGTGAGGGGCTGCTCTCGGTGAGGGGCTGCTCTCGGTGAGGGGCTGCTCTCGGTGAGGGGCTGCTCTCGGTGAGGGGCTCGGTGAGGGGCTCGGTGAGGGGCTCGGTGAGGGGCTCGGTGAGGAGCTGCTCTCGGTGAGGGGCTCGGTGAGGGGCTCGGTGAGGGGCTGCGCTCGGTGAGGGGCTGCTCTCGGTGAGGGGCTGCTCTCGGTGAGGGGCTGCTCTCGGTGAGGGGCTGCTCTCGGTGAGGGGCTGCTCTCGGTGAGGAGCTCGGTGAGGAGCTGCTCTCGGTGAGGGGCTCGGTGAGGGGCTGCTCTCGGTGAGGGGCTGCTCTCGGTGAGGGGCTCGGTGAGGAGCTGCTCTCGGTGAGGGGCTGCTCTCGGTGAGGGGCTGCTCTCGGTGAGGGGCTGCTCTCGGTGAGGGGCTCGGTGACGGGCTGCTCTCGGTGAGGAGCTGCTCTCGGTGAGGAGCTGCTCTCGGTGAGGGGCTGCTCTCGGTGAGGAGCTGCTCTCGGTGAGGAGCTGCTCTCGGTGAGGAGCTCGGTGAGGGGCTGCTCTCGGTGAGGGGCTCGGTGAGGGGCTGCTCTCGGTGAGGAGCTGCTCTCGGTGAGGGGCTCGGTGAGGGGCTGCTCTCGGTGACGGGCTGCTCTCGGTGAGGTGCTGCTCTCGGTGAGGAGCTGCTCTCGGTGAGGGGCTCGGTGAGGAGCTGCTCTCGGTGAGGGGCTGCTCTCGGTGAGGGGCTGCTCTCGGTGAGGAGCTGCTCTCGGTGAGGAGCTGCTCTCGGTGAGGGGCTGCTCTCGGTGAGGGGCTCGGTGAGGGGCTGCTCTCGGTGAGGAGCTGCTCTCGGTGAGGAGCTGCTCTCGGTGAGGGGCTGCTCTCGGTGAGGGGCTGCTCTCGGTGAGGGGCTCGGTGAGGAGCTGCTCTCGGTGAGGGGCTCGGTGAGGGGCTGCTCTCGGTGAGGGGCTCGGTGAGGGGCTGCTCTCGGTGAGGGGCTGCTCTCGGTGAGGGGCTCGGTGAGGGGCTGCTCTCGGTGAGGGGCTGCTCTCGGTGAGGGGGCTCGGTGAGGAGCTGCTCTCGGTGAGGGGCTGCTCTCGGTGAGGGGCTGCTCTCGGTGATGAGCTGCTCTCGGTGAGGGGCTCGGTGAGGGGCTGCTCTCGGTGAGGAGCTCGGTGAGGGGCTGCTCTCGGTGAGGGGCTGCTCTCGGTGAGGGGCTCGGTGAGGGGCTGCTCTCGGTGAGGAGCTGCTCTCGGTGAGGGGTCGGTGAGGGGCTGCGCTCGGTGAGGGGCTGCTCTCGGTGAGGGGCTGCTCTCGGTGAGGAGCTGCTCTCGGTGAGGGGCTCGGTGAGGAGCTGCTCTCGGTGAGGGGCTGCTCTCCGGTGAGGAGCTGCTCTCGTGAGGAGCTGCTCTCGGTGAGCGGCTGCTCCGGTGAGGGGCCGGTGAGGGGCTGCTCTCGGTGAGGAGCTGCTCTCGGTGAGGAGCTGCTCTCGGTGAGGGCTGCTCTCGGTGAGGGCTGCTCTCGGTGAGGGGCTGCTCTCAGTGAGGAGCTCGGTGAGGAGCTGCTCTCGGTGAGGGGCTCGGTGAGGGGCTGCTCTCGGTGAGGGGCTCGGTGAGGGGCTGCTCTCGGTGAGGGGCTGCTCTCGGTGTAGGAGCTCGGTGAGGGGCTGCTCTCGGTGAGGGGCTGCTCTCGGTGAGGGGCTCGGTGAGGAGCTGCTCTCGGTGAGGGGCTCGGTGAGGGCTGCTCTCGGTGAGGGGGCTCGGTGAGGAGCTGCTCTCGGTGAGGGGCTGCTCTCGGTGAGGGGCTGCTCTCGGTGAGGAGCTGCTCTCGGTGAGGGGCTGCTCTCGGTGAGGAGCTGCTCTCGGTGAGGGGCTGCTCTCGGTGAGGGGCTGCTCTCGGTGAGGGGCTCGGTGAGGAGCTGCGCTCGGTGAGGGGCTGCTCTCCGGTGAGGAGCTCGGTGAGGGCTGCTCTCGGTGAGGGGCTCGGTGAGGGGCTGCTCTCGGTGAGGAGCTGCGCTCGGTGAGGAGCTGCTCTCGGTGAGGGGCTGCTCTCGGTGAGGGGCTCGGTGAGGGGCTGCTCTCGGTGAGGGGCTCGGTGAGGGGCTGCTCTCGGTGAGGGGCTCGGTGAGGGGCTCGGTGAGGAGCTGCTCTCGGTGAGGGGCTGCTCTCGGTGAGGGGCTCGGTGAGGGGCTCGGTGAGGGGCTGCTCTCGGTGAGGGGCTCGGTGAGGGGCTGCGCTCGGTGAGGGGCTCGGTGAGGGGCTCGGTGAGGAGCTGCTCTCGGTGAGGGGCTGCTCTCGGTGAGGGGCTGCTCTCGGTGAGGGGCTCGGTGAGGGGCAGCCCTCGGTGAGGGGCTGCTCTCGCTGAGGGGCTCGGTGAGGGGCTGCTCCCGGTGAGGAGCTGCTCTCGGTGAGGGGCTGGTCTCGGTGAGGGCTCGGTGAGGGGCTCGGTGAGGCGCTGCTCTCGGTGAGGAGCTGCTCTCGGTGAGGGGCTGCTCTCGGTGAGGGTCTGCTCTCGGTGAGGGGCTTGGTGAGGAGCTGCTCTCGGTGAGGGGCTCGGTGAGGAGCTGCTCTCGGTGAGGGGCTGCTCTCGTGAGGGGCTCGGTGAGGGGCAGCTCTCGGTGAGGGGCTGCTCTCGGTGAGGGGCTGCACTCGGTGAGGGGGCTCGGTTGAGGGGCTGCTCTCGGTGAGGAGCTCGTGAGGGGCTGCTCTCGGTGAGGGGTTGCTCTCGGTGAGGGGCTGCTCTCGGTGAGGAGCTCGGTGAGGGGCTGCTCTCGGTGAGGGGCTGCTCTCGGTGAGGAGCTGCTCTCGGTGAGGGGCTCGGTGAGGGGCTGCTCTCGGTGAGGAGCTGCTCTCGGTGAGGGGCTGCTCTCGGTGAGGGGCTGCTCTCGGTGAGGGGCTGCTCTCGTTGAGGGGCCGGTCAGGGGCTGCTCTCGGTGAGGAGCTGCTCTCGGTGAGGGGCTGCTCTCGGTGAGGGGCTGCTCTCGGTGAGGGGCTCGGTGAGGAGCTGCTCTCGGTGAGGGGCTCGGTGAGGGGCTGCTCTCGGTGAGGGGCTCGGTGAGGAGCTGCTCTCGGTGAGGGCTGCTCTCGGTGAGGGCTGCTCTCGGTGAGGAGCTGCTCTCGGTGAGGGGCTGCTCTCGGTGAGGAGCTGCTCTCGGTGAGGGGCTGCTCTCGGTGAGGGGCTGCTCTAGGTGAGGGGCTCGGTGAGGAGCTGCGCTCGGTGAGGGGCTGCTCTCGGTGAGGAGCTCGGTGAGGGGCTGCTCTCGGTGAGGGGCTCGGTGAGGGGCTGCTCTCGGTGAGGAGCTGCTCTCGGTGAGGGGCTGCTCTCGGTGAGGGGCTGCTCTCGGTGAGGGGCTCGGGTGAGGGGCTGCTCTCGGTGAGGGGCTCGGTGAGGGGCTGCTCTCGGTGAGGGGCTCGGTGAGGGGCTCGGTGAGGAGCTGCTCTCGGTGAGGGGCTGCTCTCGGTGAGGGGCTCGGTGAGGGCTCGGTGAGGGCTGCTCTCGGTGAGGGGCTCGGTGAGGGGCTGCGCTCGGTGAGGGGCTCGGTGAGGGGCTCGGTGAGGAGCTGCTCTCGGTGAGGGGCTGCTCTCGGTGAGGGGCTGCTCTCGGTGAGTGGCTCGGTGAGGGGCAGCCCTCGGTGAGGGGCTGCTCTCGCTGAGGGGCTCGGTGAGGGCCTGCTCCCGGTGAGGGAGCTGCTCTCGGTGAGGGGCTGCTCTCGGTGAGGGGCTCGGTGAGGGGCTCGGTGAGGCGCTGCTCTCGGTGAGGGAGCTGCTCTCGGTGAGGGGCTGCTCTCGGTGAGGGTCTGCTCGGTGAGGGGCTTGGTGAGGAGCTGCTCTCGGTGAGGGGCTCGGTGAGGAGCTGCTCTCGGTGAGGGGCTGCTCTCGGTGAGGGGCTCGGTGAGGGGCAGCTCTCGGTGAGGGGCTGCTCTCGGTGAGGGGCTGCACTCGGTGAGGGGCTCGGTGAGGGGCTGCTCTCGGTGAGGAGCTCGGTGAGGGGCTGCTCTCGGTGAGGGGTTGCTCTCGGGAGGGGCTGCTCTCGGTGAGGAGCTCGGTGAGGGGCTGCTCTCGGTGAGGGGCTGCTCTCGGTGAGGAGCTGCTCTCGGTGAGGGGCTCGGTGAGGGGCTGCTCTCGGTGAGGAGCTGCTCTCGGTGAGGGGCTGCTCTCGGTGAGGGGCTGCTCTCGGTGAGGGGCTGCTCTCGGTGAGGGCTCGGTCAGGGCTGCTCTCGGTGAGAGCTGCTCTCGGTGAGGGGCTGCTCTCGGTGAGGGGCTGCTCTCGGTGAGTGGCTCGGTGAGGGGCTGCTCTCGGTGAGGGGCTCGGTGAGGGGCTGCTCTCGGTGAGGGGCTCGGTGAGGCTCGGTGAGGAGCTGCTCTCGGTGAGGGCTGCTCTCGTGAGGGGCTCGGTGAGGGGCTCGGTGAGGGCTGCTCTCGGTGAGGGGCTCGGTGAGGGCTGCGCTCGGTGAGGGGCTCGGTGAGGGGCTCGGTGAGGAGCTGCTCTCGGTGAGGGGCTGCTCTCGGTGAGGGGCTGCTCTCGTGAGGGGCTCGTGAGGGCTGCTCCGGTGAGGAGCTGCTCTCGTGAGGGGCTGCTCTCGGTGAGGGCTCGGTGAGGGGCTCGGTGAGGGCTGCTCCGGTGAGGAGCTGCTCTCGGTGAGGGGCTGCTCTCGGTGAGGGCTGCTCTCGGTGAGGGCTTGGTGATGAGCTGCTCTCGGTGAGGGGCTCGGTGAGGAGCTGCTCTCGGTGAGGGGCTGCTCTCGGTGAGGGGCTCGGTGAGGGGCTGCTCTCGGTGAGGGGCTGCTCTCGGTGAGGTGGCTGCTCTCGGTGAGGGGCTCGGTGAGGGGCTGCTCTCGGTGAGGAGCTCGGTGAGGGGCTGCTCTCGGTGAGGGGCTGCTCTCGGTGAGGGCTGCTCTCGGTGAGGAGCTCGGTGAGGGCTGCTCTCGGTGAGGGGCTGCTCTCGGTGAGGAGCTGCTCTCGGTGAGGGGCTCGGTGAGGGGCTGCTCTCGGTGAGAGCTGCTCTCGTGAGGGGCTGCTCTCGGTGAGGGCTGCTCTCGTGAGGGCTGCTCTCGGTGAGGGCTCGGTCAGGGGGCTGCTCTCGGTGAGGGGCTGCTCTCGGTGAGGAGCTGCTCTCGGTGAGGAGCTGCTCCCGGTGAGGGGCTCGGTGAGGGCTGCTCTCGGTAGGACTGCTCTCGGTGAGGGCTGCTCTCGTGAGGGGCTGCTCTCGTGAGGAGCTGCTCGGTGAGGAGCTGCTCTCGGTGAGGAGCTGCTCCCGG
>NC_052146.1:311522819-311550643 GCF_902713615.1 Scyliorhinus canicula
TCCCACAGAGCATTACTGCTGATATTAAAGATGACTATATGAATAAACTCTAAAATTGTTGATAAATTGCTCACATATGGAAAGTTAAGAGAGAAAAATACTGACCAACCAATCACTCAGCTGCTTCAGTCACAGCACAGAACTCCCAAAATAAAATGCCCACGGCGACCACACTGATACTGCTCTCGGTGAGGGGCTCGGTGAGGGGCCGGTGAGGGGCCTCGGTGAGGGCTCGGTGAGGGGCGGTGCTCTCGGTGAGGGGCTGCTCTCGGTGGGGGCCCGGTGAGGGGCTCGGTGAGGAGCTGCTCTCGTGAGGGGCTGCTCTCGGTGAGGGGCTGCTCCGGTGGAGGGCTCGGTGATGGGCTGCTCTCGGTGGGGGCTGCTCTCGGTGAGGGCTGCTCTCGGTGAGGAGCTGTCTCGGTGAGGAGCTGCTCTCGGTGAGGGGCCCGGTGAGGGGCTCGGTGAGGGGCTCGGTGAGGAGCTCTCTGGTGAGGGGCTCGGTGAGGGGTGCTCCGGTGAGGGGCTGCTCCGGTGAGGGGCTCGGTGAGGGGCTGCTCTCGGTGGGAGCTGCTCTCGGTGAGGGGCTCGGTGAGGAGCTGCTCTCGGTGAGGGCTGCTCTCGGGAGGGGCTCGGTGAGGGCTCGGTGAGGATCTCGGTGAGGAGCTGCTCTCGTGAGGGCTCGGTGAGGAGCTCGGTGAGGAGCTGCTCTCGGTGAGGGGCTCGGTGAGGGCTGCTCTCGGTGAGAGCTGCTCTCGGTGGGGCTGCTCTCGGTGAGGGGCTGCTCTCGGTGAGGGGCTGCTCTCGGTGAGGAGCTGCTCTCGGTGAGGGGCTCGGTGAGGAGCTGCTCTCGGTGAGGGGCTCGGTGAGGGGCTCGGTGAGGGGCTGCTCTCGGTGAGGGGCTGCTCTCGGTAAGGAGCTCGGTGAGGGGGCTGCTCTCGGTGAGGGGCTGCTCTCGGTGAGGAGCTGCTCTCGGTGAGGAGGCGGTGAGGGCGCTGCTCTCGGTGAGGGGCTGCTCTCGGTGAGGGGCTGCTCTCGGTGAGGAGCTGCTCTCGGTGAGGGGCTCGGTGAGGGGCTTCTCTCGGTGAGGAGCTCGGTGAGGGGCTGGCTCTCGGTGAGGGCTGCTCTCGGTGAGGGGCTGCTCTCGGTGAGGAGCTGCTCTCGGTGAGGGGCTCGGTGAGGGCTGCTCTCGGTGAGGGGCTGCTTCTCGGTGAGGGGGCGGTGATGGGCTGCTCTCGGTGAGGGGCTGCTCTCGGTGAGGGGCTGCTCTCGGTGAGGGGCTGCTCTCGGGGAGGAGCTGCTCTCGGTGAGGGGATCGGTGAGGGGTTGCTCTCGGTGAGGGCTGCTCTCGGTGAGGGGCTGCTCTCGGTGAGGGATCGGTGAGGGCTTCTCTCGGTGAGGGCTTCTCTCGGTGAGGGGCTCGGTAAGGGCTGCTCTCGTGAGGAGCTCGGTGAGGGGCTGCTCTCGGTGAGGAGCTGCTCTCGGTGAGGAGCTCGGTGAGGGGCTGCTCTGGAGGGGCTGCTCTCGGTGAGGGGCTGCTCTCGGTGAGGATGCTCTCGGTGAGGAGCTGCTCTCGGTGGGGCTCGGTGAGGGCTCGTGAGGGGTGCTCTCGGTGAGGAGCTGCTCTCGGTGGGGGCTGCTCTCGGTGAGGAGCTGCTCTCGGTGAGGGCTGTTCTCGGTGAGGGGCTCGGTGAGGGGCTGCTCTCGGTGAGGGCTGCTCTCGTGAGGGGCTCGGTGAGGAGCGCTCTCGGTGAGGGGCTGCTCTCGGTGAGGGGCTGCTCTCGTTGGGACTGCTCTCGGTGAGGGGCTGCTCTCAGTGAGGGCTCGGTGAGGGGTGCTCTCGGTGAGGGGCTGCTCTCGGTGAGGGCTCGGTGAGCGTGCTCTCGGTGAGGGGCTCGGTGAGGAGCTGCTCTCGCGTGAGGCTGCTCTCGGTGAGGGGCTGCTCTCGGTGAGGGGCTGCTCTCGGTGAGGGGCTCGGTGAGCGCTGCTCTCGGTGAGGGGCTGCTCTCGGTGAGGGGCTGCTCTCGGTGAGGGGCTCTCGGTGAGGGGCTCGGTGAGGAGCTGCTCTCGGTGAGGAGCTGCTCTCGTGAGGGGCTGCTCTCGGTGAGGGGCTCGTGCGGGGCTCGGTGAGGAGCTCGGTGAGGAGCTGCTCTCGGTGAGGGGCTCGGTGAGGAGCTCGGTGAGGAGCTGCTCTCGGGAGGGGCTCGGTGAGGGCTGCTCTCGGTGAGGGGCTGCTCTCGTGAGGAGCTGCTCTCGGTGAGGGGCTGCTCTCGGTGAGGAGCTGCTCTCGGTGAGGGGCTGCTCTCGGTGAGGGCTGCTCTCGGTGAGGGGCTGCTCTCGTGAGGAGCTGCTCTCGTTGAGGAGCTGCTCTCGGTGAGGGGCTCGGTGAGGAGTGCTCTCGGTGAGGGGCTCGGTGAGGGGCTGCTCGGTGAGGGGCTGCTCTCGGTGAGGGGCTGCTCTCGGTGAGGGCTGCTCTCGGTGAGGGCTGCTCTCGGTGAGGGGCTCGGTGAGGGCTCGGTGAGGGGCTCGGTGAGGGCTGCTCTCGGTGAGGAGCTGCTCTCGGTGAGGGGCTGCTCTCGGTGAGGAGCTCGGTGAGGGGCTGCTCCGGTAGGGGCTCGGTGAGGGGCTGCTCTCGGTGAGGGGCTGCTCGGTGAGGGGCTCGGTGAGGAGCTGCTCTCGGTGAGGGCTGCTCTCGTGAGGGCTGCTCTCGGTTGAGGGGCTGCTCTCGGTGAGGGGCTGCTCGGTGAGGGCTCGGTGAGGGTCGGTGCTCGGTGAGGGGCTGCTCTCGGTGAGGGGCCGGTGAGGAGCTGCTCTCGGTGAGGGACTGCTTCGGTGAGGAGATGCTCTCGGTGAGGGGCTGCTCTCGGTGAGGGCTCGGTGAGGGGCTCTCGGTGAGGGCTCTCGGTGAGGGGCTGCTCTCGGTGAGTGGCCTTCGGTGAGGGGCTGCTCTACGGTGAGGGGCTGCTCTCGGTGAGGAGCTGCTCTCGTGAGGGCTCGTGAGGGGCTGCTCTTGGTGAGGAGCTCGGTGAGGAGCTGCTCCCGGTGAGGGGCTCGGTGAGGGGCTGCTCTCGGTGAGGGGCTGCTCTCGGGTGAGGAGCTGCTCTCGGTGAGGGGCTGCTCTCGGTGAGGGGCTGCTCTCGGTGAGGAGCTGCTCTCGGTGAGGAGCTGCTCTCGGTGAGGGAGCTGCTCTCGGTGAGGAGCTGCTCTCGGTGAGGGGCTCGGTGGAGGAGCTGCTCTCGTGAGGGGCTCCGTGAGGGGCTCGGTGAGGGGCTGCTCTCGGTGAGGGGCTGCTCTCGGTGATGGGCTGCTCTCGTGAGGGCTCGGTGAGGGGCTCGGTGAGGGGCTTCGGTGAGGGGCTCGGTGAGGAGCTCTCTCGGTGAGGGGCTCCGTGAGGGGCTCGGTGAGGGGCTGCTCTCGGTGAGGGGCTGCTCTCTGTGAGGGGCTGCTCTCGGTGAGGGGCTGCTCTCGGTGAGGGGCTGCTCTCGTGAGGAAGCTCGGTGAGGGCTGCTCTCGTGAGGGGCTCGGTGAGGGGCTGCTCTCGGTGAGGGCTGCTCTCGGTGAGGGCTGCTCTCGGTGAGGGGCTCGGTGAGGGGCTGCTCTCGGTGAGGGGCTGCTCTCGGTGAGGGGCTCGGTGAGGGGCTGCTCTCGGGAGGGGCTGCTCTCGGTGAGGAGCTGCTCTCGGTGAGGGGCTCGGTGAGGGGCTGCTCTTGGTGAGGAGCTCGGTGAGGAGCTGCTCCCGGTGAGGGGCTCGGTGAGGGGCTGCTCTCGTGAGGGGCGCTCTCGGTGAGAGCTGCTCTCGGTGAGGGCTGCTCTCGGTGAGGGGCTGCTCTCGGTGAGGAGCTGCTCTCGGTGAGGAGCTGCTCTCGTGAGGACTGCTCTCGGTGAGGAGCTGCTCTCGGGAGGGGCTTGGTTGAGGAGCTGCTCTCGGTGAGGGGCTCCGTGAGGGGCTCGGTGAGGGGCTGCTCTCGGTGAGGGGCTGCTCTCGGTGAGGGGCTGCTCTCGGTGAGGGGCTGCTCTCGGTGAGGGGCTCGGGGAGGGGCTCGGTGCGGGGCTCGGTGAGGGGCTCGGTGAGGAGCTGCTCTCGGTGAGGGGCTCGGTGAGGGGCTCGGTGAGGGGCTGCTCTCGGTGAGGGGCTGCTCTCGGTGAGGGGCTGCTCTCGGTGAGGGGCTGCTCTCGGTGAGGGGCTGCTCTCGGTGAGGGGCTGCTCTCGGTGAGGAGCTCGGTGAGGGGCTGCTCTCGGTGAGGGGCTCGGTGAGGGGCTGCTCTCGGTGAGGGGCTGCTCTCGGTGAGGGGCTCGGTGAGGAGCTGCTCTCGGTGAGGGGCTGCTCTCGGTGAGGGGCTGCTCTCGGTGAGGGGCTGCTCTCGGTGAGGGGCTCGGTGAGGGGCTGCTCTCGGTGAGGAGCTCGGTGAGGAGCTGCTCTCGGTGAGGGGCTGCTCTCGGTGAGGAGCTGCTCTCGGTGAGGAGCTGCTCTCGGTGAGGAGCTCGGTGAGGGCTGCTCTCGGTGAGGGGCTCGGTGAGGGGCTGCTCTCGGTGAGGAGCTGCTCTCGGTGAGGGGCTCGGTGAGGGGCTGCTCTCGGTGAGGAGCTGCTCTCGGTGAGGTGCTGCTCTCGGTGAGGAGCTGCTCTCGGTGAGGGGCTCGGTGAGGAGCTGCTCTCGGTGAGGGGCTGCTCTCGGTGAGGGGCTGCTCTCGGTGAGGAGCTGCTCTCGGTGAGGAGCTGCTCTCGGTGAGGGGCTGCTCTCGGTGAGGGGCTGCTCTCGGTGAGGAGCTGCTCTCGGTGAGGAGCTGCTCTCGGTGAGGGGCTGCTCTCGGTGAGGGGCTGCTCTCGGTGAGGGGCTCGGTGAGGAGCTGCTCTCGGTGAGGGGCTCGGTGAGGGGCTGCTCTCGGTGAGGGGCTCGGTGAGGGGCTGCTCTCGGTGAGGGGCTGCTCTCGGTGAGGAGCTCGGTGAGGGGCTGCTCTCGGTGAGGGGCTGCTCTCGGTGAGGGGCTCGGTGAGGAGCTGCTCTCGGTGAGGGGCTGCTCTCGGTGAGGGGCTGCTCTCGGTGATGAGCTGCTCTCGGTGAGGGGCTCGGTGAGGGGCTGCTCTCGGTGAGGAGCTCGGTGAGGGGCTGCTCTCGGTGAGGGGCTGCCCTCGGTGAGGGGCTCGGTGAGGGGCTGCTCTCGGTGAGGAGCTGCTCTCGGTGAGGGGCTCGGTGAGGGGCTGCTCTCGGTGAGGGGCTGCTCTCGGTGAGGGGCTGCTCTCGGTGAGGAGCTGCTCTCGGTGAGGGGCTCGGTGAGGAGCTGCTCTCGGTGAGGGGCTGCTCTCGGTGAGGAGCTGCTCTCGGTGAGGAGCTGCTCTCGGTGAGCGGCTGCTCTCGGTGAGGGGCTCGGTGAGGGGCTGCTCTCGGTGAGGAGCTGCTCTCGGTGAGGAGCTGCTCTCGGTGAGGGGCTGCTCTCGGTGAGGGGCTGCTCTCGGTGAGGGGCTGCTCTCGGTGAGGAGCTCGGTGAGGAGCTGCTCTCGGTGAGGGGCTCGGTGAGGGGCTGCTCTCGGTGAGGGGCTCGGTGAGGGGCTGCTCTCGGTGAGGGGCTGCTCTCGGTGAGGAGCTCGGTGAGGGGCTGCTCTCGGTGAGGGGCTGCTCTCGGTGAGGGGCTCGGTGAGGAGCTGCTCTCGGTGAGGGGCTCGGTGAGGGGCTGCTCTCGGTGAGGGGCTCGGTGAGGAGCTGCTCTCGGTGAGGGGCTGCTCTCGGTGAGGGGCTGCTCTCGGTGAGGAGCTGCTCTCGGTGAGGGGCTGCTCTCGGTGAGGAGCTGCTCTCGGTGAGGGGCTGCTCTCGGTGAGGGGCTGCTCTAGGTGAGGGGCTCGGTGAGGAGCTGCGCTCGGTGAGGGGCTGCTCTCGGTGAGGGGCTCGGTGAGGGGCTGCTCTCGGTGAGGGGCTCGGTGAGGGGCTGCTCTCGGTGAGGAGCTGCTCTCGGTGAGGGGCTGCTCTCGGTGAGGGGCTGCTCTCGTGAGGGGCTCGGTGAGGGGCTGCTCTCGGTGAGGGGCTCGGTGAGGGGCTGCTCTCGGTGAGGGCTCGGTGAGGGGCTCGGTGAGGAGCTGCTCTCGGTGAGGGGCTGCTCTCGGTGAGGGGCTCGGTGAGGGGCTCGGTGAGGGGCTGCTCTCGGTGAGGGGCTCGGTGAGGGGCTGCGCTCGGTGAGGGGCTCGGTGAGGGGCTCGGTGAGGAGCTGCTCTCGGTGAGGGGGCTGCTCTCGGTGAGGGGCTGCTCTCGGTGAGGGGCTCGGTGAGGGGCAGCCCTCGGTGAGGGGCTGCTCTCGCTGAGGGGCTCGGTGAGGGCTGCTCCCGGTGAGGAGCTGCTCTCGGTGAGGGGCTGCTCTCGGTGAGGGGCTCGGTGAGGGGCTCGGTGAGGCGCTGCTCTCGGTGAGGAGCTGCTCTCGGTGAGGGGCTGCTCTCGGTGAGGGTCTGCTCTCGGTGATGGGCTTGGTGAGGAGCTGCTCTCGGTGAGGGGCTCGGTGAGGAGCTGCTCTCGTGAGGGGCTGCTCTCGGTGAGGGGCTCGGTGCGGGGCGGCGCTCGGTGAGGGGCTGCTCTCGGTGAGGGGCTGCACTCGGTGAGGGGCTCGGTGAGGGCTGCTCTCGGTGAGGAGCTCGGGTGAGGGGCTGCTCTCGGTGAGGGGTTGCTCTCGGTGAGGGGCTGCTCTCGGTGAGGAGCTCGGTGAGGGGCTGCTCTCGGTGAGGGGCTGCTCTCGGTGAGGAGCTGCTCTCGGTGATGGGCTCGGTGAGGGGCTGCTCTCGGTGAGGAGCTGCTCTCGGTGAGGGGCTGCTCTCGGTGAGGGGGCTGCTCTCGGTGATGGGCTGCTCTCGTGAGGGGCTCGGTCAGGGCTGCTCATCGGTGAGGAGCTGCTCTCGGTGATGGGGCTGCTCTCGGTGAGGGCTGCTCTCGGTGAGGGGCTCGGTGAGGAGCTGCGCTCGGTGAGGGGCTCGGTGAGGGGCTGCTCTCGGTGAGGGGCTCGGTGAGGAGCTGCTCTCGGTGAGGGGCTGCTCTCGGTGAGGGGCTGCTCTCGGTGAGGAGCGGCCTCTGCGGTGAGGGGCTGCTCTCGGTGAGGATGCTGCTCTCGGTGAGGGTGCTGCTCTCTGGTGAGGGGCTGCGCTAAGGTGAGGGATGCTCGGTGAGGAAGCTGCGCTAGGTGAAGGGGCTGCTCTCGGTGAGGAGCTCGGTGAAGGGTGGCTGCTCTCGTTGAGGGGCTCGGTGAGGGGCTGCTCTCGGTGAGGAGCGGCTCTCGGTGAGGGGCTGCTCCGTCCGGTGAGGGGCTGCTCTCGGGGAAGGGGCTCGGTGAGGGGCTGATCTCGGTGAGGGGCTCGGTGAGGGCTGCTCTCGGTGAGGGGCTCGGTGAGGGGCTCGGTGAGAGCTGCTCTCGGTGAGGGGCTGCTCTCGGTGAGGGTCGCGTGAGGGCTCGGTGAGGGGCTGCTCTCGGTGAGGGGCTCGGTGGGGGCTGCGCTCGGTGAGGGGCTCGGTGAGGGCTCGGTGAGGAGCTGCTCTCGGTGAGGGGCTGCTCTCGGTGAGGGGCTGCTCTCGGTGAGGGGCTCGGTGAGGGGCAGCCCTCGGTGAGGGGCTGCTCTCGCTGAGGGGCTCGGTGAGGGGCTGCTCCCGGTGAGGAGCTGCTCTCGGTGAGGGGCTGCTCTCGGTGAGGGGCTCGGTGAGGGGCTCGGTGAGGCGCTGCTCTCGGTGAGGAGCTGCTCTCGGTGAGGGGCTGCTCTCGGTGAGGGTCTGCTCTCGGTGAGGGGCTTGGTGAGGAGCTGCTCTCGGTGAGGGGCTCGGTGAGGAGCTGCTCTCGGTGAGGGGCTGCTCTCGGTGAGGGGCTCGGTGAGGGGCAGCTCTCGGTGAGGGGCTGCTCTCGGTGAGGGGCTGCACTCGGTGAGGGGCTCGGTGAGGGGCTGCTCTCGGTGAGGAGCTCGGTGAGGGGCTGCTCTCGGTGAGGGGTTGCTCTCGGTGAGGGGCTGCTCTCGGTGAGGAGCTCGGTGAGGGGCTGCTCTCGGTGAGGGGCTGCTCTCGGTGAGGAGCTGCTCTCGGTGAGGGGCTCGGTGAGGGGCTGCTCTCGGTGAGGAGCTGCTCTCGGTGAGGGGCTGCTCTCGGTGAGGGGCTGCTCTCGGTGAGGGGCTGCTCTCGGTGAGGGGCTCGGTCAGGGGCTGCTCTCGGTGAGGAGCTGCTCTCGGTGAGGGGCTGCTCTCGGTGAGGGGCTGCTCTCGGTGAGGGGCTCGGTGAGGGGCTGCTCTCGGTGAGGGGCTCGGTGAGGGGCTGCTCTCGGTGAGGGCTCGGTGAGGGGCTCGGTGAGGAGCTGCTCTCGGTGAGGGGCTGCTCTCGGTGAGGGGCTCGGTGAGGGGCGCGGTGAGGGGCTTGCTCTCGGTGAGGGGCTCGGTGAGGGGCTGCGCTCGGTGAGGGGCTCGGTGAGGGGCTCGGTGAGGAGCTGCTCTCGGTGAGGGGCTGCTCTCGGTGAGGGGCTGCTCTCGGTGAGGGGCTCGGTGAGGGGCTGCTCCCGGTGAGGAGCTGCTCTCGGTGAGGGGCTGCTCTCGGTGAGGGGCTCGGTGAGGGGCTCGGTGAGGGGCTGCTCTCGGTGAGGAGCTGCTCTCGGTGAGGGGCTGCTCTCGGTGAGGGGCTGCTCTCGGTGAGGGGCTTGGTGAGGAGCTGCTCTCGGTGAGGGGCTCGGTGAGGAGCTGCTCTCGGTGAGGGGCTGCTCTCGGTGAGGGGCTCGGTGAGGGGCTGCTCTCGGTGAGGGGCTGCTCTCGGTGAGGGGCTGCTCTCGGTGAGGGGCTCGGTGAGGGGCTGCTCTCGGTGAGGAGCTCGGTGAGGGGCTGCTCTCGGTGAGGGGCTGCTCTCGGTGAGGGGCTGCTCTCGGTGAGGAGCTCGGTGAGGGGCTGCTCTCGGTGAGGGGCTGCTCTCGGTGAGGAGCTGCTCTCGGTGAGGGGCTCGGTGAGGGGCTGCTCTCGGTGAGGAGCTGCTCTCGGTGAGGGGCTGCTCTCGGTGAGGGGCTGCTCTCGGTGAGGGGCTGCTCTCGGTGAGGGGCTCGGTCAGGGGCTGCTCTCGGTGAGGGGCTGCTCTCGGTGAGGAGCTGCTCTCGGTGAGGAGCTGCTCCCGGTGAGGGGCTCGGTGAGGGGCTGCTCTCGGTGAGGAGCTGCTCTCGGTGAGGGGCTGCTCTCGGTGAGGGGCTGCTCTCGGTGAGGAGCTGCTCTCGGTGAGGAGCTGCTCTCGGTGAGGAGCTGCTCCCGGTGAGGGGCTCGGTGAGGGGCTGCTCTCGGTGAGGAGCTGCTCCCGGTGAGGGGCTGCTCTCGGTGAGGGGCTGCTCTCGGTGAGGGGCTGCTCTCGGTGAGGGGCTGCTCTCGGTGAGGGGCTCGGTGAGGGGCTGCTCTCGGTGAGGAGCTGCTCTCGGTGAGGGGCTGCTCTCGGTGAGGGGCTGCTCTCGGTGAGGAGCTGCTCTCGGTGAGGAGCTGCTCTCGGTGAGGAGCTGCTCTCGGTGAGGGGCTCGGTGAGGGGCTGCTCTCGGTGAGGAGCTCGGTGAGGGGCTGCTCTCGGTGAGGGGCTGCTCTCGGTGAGGAGCTCGGTGAGTGGCTCGGTGAGGAGCTCGGTGAGGAGCTCGGTGAGGAGCTCGGTGAGTAGCTGGTCTCTTTGTGCTTCCTTCCCTATAAACCACAGGGAGTCCGGAAAACTGGACAGGCAAGGAAGAGATGGCATCGTTCTTCAAGATTGAGGCCCAGTTGATTGGCACTGGCCAGCGAGGGATTTGATCTGTGAGGGTGCTGACTGGTCAAAGCACTGACTGGTGGGCGCACTGACCTGTGGACGCACTGACCTGTGGGGGTACTGACCTATGGACGCACTGACCTGTGGGGGTACTGACCTGTGGGGTACTGACCTGTGGGGTACTGACCTGTGGGGGTACTGACCTGTGGGGTACTGACCTGTGGGGGTACTGACCTGTGGGGGTACTGACCTGTGGACGCACTGTCCTGTGGGGGTACTGACCTGTGGGGGTACTGACCGGTGAGGGTACTGACTGGTGGGGTACTGACCGAAGGGGGTACTGACCGGTGGGGGTACTGACTCGTGGGGGTACTGACCGGTGGGGGTACTGACCGGTGGGGGTACTGACCTGTGGGGGTACTGACCTGTGGGGGTACTGACCGGTGAGGGTACTGACCGATGGGGGTACTGACCTGTGGGGGTATTGACCTGTGGACGCACTGACCTGTGGGCGCACTGACCTGCGGGGGTACTGACCTGTGGGGGTACTGACCTGTGGGGGTACTGACCTGTGGGGGTACTGACCGGTGAGGGTATTGACCTGTGGACGCACTGACCTGTGGGCGCACTGACCTGTGGGCGCACTGACCTGTGAGGGTACTGACCGGTGAGGGTACTGACCTGTGGGGGTACTGACCTGTGGGGGTACTGACCTGTGGGGGTACTGACCTGTGGGGGTACAGACCTGTGGGGGTACTGACCTGTGGGGGTACTGACCGGTGGGGGTACTGACCTGTGGGGGTACTGACCTGTGGGGGTACTGACCTGTGGGGGTACTGACCTGTGGGGGTACTGACCGGTGGGGGTACTGACCTGTGGGGGCACTGACCTGTGGGGGTATTGACCTGTGGGGGTACTGACCTGTGGGCGCACTGACCTGTGGGGGTACTGACCTGTGGGGGTACTGACCTGTGGGGGTACTGACCTGTGGGGGCACTGACCTGTGGGGGTACTGACCTGTGGGGGTACTGACCTGTGGGGGTACTGACCGGTGGGGGTACTGACCTGTGGGCGCACTGACCTGTGGGCGCACTGACCTGTGGGCGCACTGACCTGTGGGGGTACTGACCGGTGAGGGTACTGACCTGTGGGGGTACTGACCTGTGGGGGTACTGACCTGTGGGGGTATTGACCTGTGGGGGTACTGACCTGTGGGGGTACTGACCTGTGGGCGCACTGACCTGTGGGCGCACTGACCTGTGGGGGTACTGACCGGTGAGGGTACTGACCTGTGGGGGTACTGACCTGTGGGGGTACTGACCGGTGGGGGTACTGACCTGTGGGGGTACTGACCTGTGGGGGTACTGACCTGTGGGGGTACTGACCGGTGGGGGTACTGACCTGTGGGGGCACTGACCTGTGGGGGTATTGACCTGTGGGGGTACTGACCTGTGGGCGCACTGACCTGTGGGGGTATTGACCTGTGGGGGTACTGACCTGTGGGGGTACTGACCTGTGGGGGTACTGACCTGTGGGGGCACTGACCTGTGGGGGTATTGACCTGTGGGGGTACTGACCTGTGGGGGTACTGACCGGTGGGGGTACTGACCTGTGGGCGAACTGACCTGTGGGGGTACTGACCGGTGAGGGTACTGACCTGTGGGGGCACTGACCTGTGGGGGTACTGACCTGTGGGGGTACTGACCTGTGGGGGTATTGACCTGTGGGGGTACTGACCTGTGGGGGTACTGACCTGTGGGCGCACTGACCTGTGGGCGCACTGACCTGTGGGCGCACTGACCTGTGGGGGTACTGACCGGTGAGGGTACTGACCTGTGGGGGTACTGACCTGTGGGGGTACTGACCTGTGGGGGCACTGACCGGTGAGGGTACTGACCGATGGGGTACTGACCTGTGGGGGTACTGACCTGTGGACGCACTGACCTGTGGGCGCACTGACCTGTGGGCGCACTGTCCTGTGGGGGTACTGACCGGTGGGGGTACTGACCTGTGGGGGTACTGACCTGTGGGGGTATTGACCTGTGGGGGTATTGACCTGTGGGGGTATTGACCTGTGGGGGTACTGACCTGTGGGGGTACTGACCTGTGGGGGTACTGACCGGTGGGGGTACTGACCGGTGGGGGTACTGACCTGTGGGGGTACTGACCGATGGGGGTACTGACCGATGGGGGTACTGACCTGTGGGGTACTGACCTGTGGGGGTACTGACCGGTGAGGGTACTGACCTGTGGGGGTACTGACCGGTGGGGGTATTGACCTGTGGACGCACTGACCTGTGGGCGCACTGACCTGTGGGGGTACTGACCTGTGGGGGTACTGACCTGTGGGGGTACTGACCGGTGAGGGTATTGACCTGTGGACGCACTGACCTGTGGGCGCACTGACCTGTGGGCGCACTGACCTGTGAGGGTACTGACCGGTGAGGGTACTGACCTGTGGGGGTACTGACCTGTGGGGGTACTGACCTGTGGGGGTACAGACCTGTGGGGGTACTGACCTGTGGGGGTACTGACCTGTGGGGGTACTGACCTGTGGGCGCACTGACCTGTGGGCGCACTGACCTGTGGGGGTACTGACCGGTGAGGGTACTGACCTGTGGGAGTACTGACCTGTGGGGGTACTGACCTGTGGGGGTATTGACCTGTGGGGGTACTGACCTTTGGGGGCACTGACCGGTGAGGGTACTGACCGATGGGGGTACTGACCTGTGGGGGTACTGACCTGTGGACGCACTGACCTGTGGGCGCACTGACCTGTGGGCGCACTGTCCTGTGGGGGTACTGACCGGTGAGGGTACTGACCTGTGGGGGTACTGACCTGTGGGGGTACTGACCGGTGGGGGTACTGACCTGTGGGGGTACTGACCTGTGGGGGTACTGACCGGTGGGGGTACTGACCTGTGGGCGCACTGACCTGTGGGGGTACTGACCTGTGGGGGTATTGACCTGTGGGGGTACTGACCTGTGGGGGTACTGACCTGTGGGCGCACTGACCTGTGGGCGCACTGACCTGTGAGGGTACTGACCTGTGGGGTACTGACCTGTGGGGGCACTGACCGGTGAGGGTACTGACCTGTGGGGGTACTGACCTGTGGACGCACTGACCTGTGGGCGCACTGACCTGTGGGCGCACTGTCCTGTGGGGGTACTGACCGGTGAGGGTACTGACCTGTGGGGGTACTGACCTGTGGGGGTATTGACCTGTGGGGGTACTGACCTGTGGGGGTACTGACCTGTGGGGGTACTGACCGGTGGGGGTACTGACCGGTGGGGGTACTGACCTGTGGGGGTACTGACCTGTGGGCGCACTGACCTGTGGGGGTACTGACCGGTGGGGGTACTGACCGGTGGGGGTACTGACCTGTGGGGTACTGACCTGTGGGGGTACTGACCGGTGGGGGTACTGACCCGTGGGGGTACTGACCTGTGGGGGTACTGACCTGTGGGGGTATTGACCTGTGGGGGTACTGACCTGTGGGGGTACTGACCTGTGGGCGCACTGACCTGTGGGCGCACTGACCTGTGGGCGCACTGACCTGTGGGGGTACTGACCGGTGAGGGTACTGACCTGTGGGGGTACTGACCTGTGGGGGTACTGACCTGTGGGGGCACTGACCTGTGGGGGTACAGACCTGTGGGGGTACTGACCTGTGGGGGTACTGACCTGTGGGGGTACTGACCTGTGGGCGCACTGACCTGTGGGCGCACTGACCTGTGGGGGTACTGACCGGTGAGGGTACTGACCTGTGGGAGTACTGACCTGTGGGGGTACTGACCTGTGGGGGTATTGACCTGTGGGGGTACTGACCTTTGGGGGCACTGACCGGTGAGGGTACTGACCGATGGGGGTACTGACCTGTGGGGGTACTGACCTGTGGACGCACTGACCTGTGGGCGCACTGACCTGTGGGCGCACTGTCCTGTGGGGGTACTGACCGGTGAGGGTACTGACCTGTGGGGGTACTGACCTGTGGGGGTACTGACCGGTGGGGGTACTGACCTGTGGGGGTACTGACCTGTGGGGGTACTGACCGGTGGGGGTACTGACCTGTGGGCGCACTGACCTGTGGGGGGTACTGACCTGTGGGGGTATTGACCTGTGGGGGTACTGACCTGTGGGGGTACTGACCTGTGGGCGCACTGACCTGTGGGCGCACTGACCTGTGAGGGTACTGACCTGTGGGGGTACTGACCTGTGGACGCACTGACCTGTGGGCGCACTGACCTGTGGGGGTACTGACCTGTGGGGTACTGACCTGTGGACGCACTGACCTGTGGGGGTACTGACCTGTGGGGGTATTGACCTGTGGGGGTACTGACCGAAGGGGGTATTGACCGGTGGGGGTACTGACTGGTGAGGGTACTGACCTGTGGGGGTACTGACCGGTGGGGGTACAGACCTGTGGACGCACTGACCTGTGGGGGTATTGACCGATGGGGGTACTGACCTGTGGACGCACTGACCTGTGGGGGCACTGACCTGTGGACGCACTGACCTGTGGGGGTACTGACCTGTGGGGGTACTGACCTGTGGGGTACTGACCGGTGGGGGTACTGACCGGTGAGGGTACTGACCTGTGGGGTACTGACCTGTGGGGGTACTGACCGGTGAGGGTACTGACCTGTGGGGGTACTGACCTGTGGGGGCACTGACCGGTGGACGCACTGACCTGTGGGGGTACTGACTGGTGGGGGTACTGACCGATGGGGGTACTGACCTGTGGGGGTATTGACCGGGAAGTGACCCTGGGTGAAGGCCTCCAGATGTTTTTTCAGCAGGTCTGACAATTCTCTTGTTGCTGGCCTGAGTTTTTTCAGGCGGTCTGTGACGTCTGACTGGGCGGCTGGACAGGGGAGACAGTCTGGGATCTTCAATGTCGGGCATCCCTGAGGAGACAGAAGGAGAGACGCCAGGTGTGTGACTACTGAGAGTGCCATGATGGAATGACGATCATCACCACTAAAATGACATCTGATTGTTCCCCAGGACTGAGTGAATGAACACTGCATTAAGTGCTTCTCCCAACTCTGTTTAGTACCATCTTCTCCACCCTGGCCATCTGACTTTTGTGATAACTAGTTCACAGAATCGCTGAATCTTTACAGGGCAGAATTTGGCCGTTCAGCCCATCGAATCTGGCTCACTGAAAATTAATTCTACCCAGCAACTGCCCAGCCTTATCCTCATAACCTTGCACATTCTTTCATTCCAGATCCAATCCCATTTTGAAAAGCTCGATCAAGCTGCCTCCAGCACACTTTCACGTTCATTCCAGACTCCAACCACCCTCTTGGTGAGAGACCTTTCCTCACATCGCTGTGACTCCATTTGCCCATTATTTTGAGTCTGGCTCTTGGTGCTCCCTCGGAAGGGAACAGTGTTTCGCTGTCTACCGAGTCCACACCCCTCAGAATCTTGAATCCCTCTATCAAGTCCCCTCTCAGACATCTTCACTCCAAGGAAACAGTCCCAACCTCTCAAATCTATCCTCATAGCAACAGCTCTTTATCCCTGGAATCACTCCAGAGTAAGACAGATTATGAGAGTAAACTTGCTCAGAATATAAAAACAGACAGTAAAAGTTTCTACAAATATATAAAACAAAAAAGAGTGGCTAAGGTACATATTGGTCCTTTAGAGGATGAGAAGGGAGTTTTAATAATGGGAAATGAGGAAATGGCTGAGGAACTGAACAGGTTTTTTGGGTCGGTCTTCACAGTGGAAGACACAAATAACATGCCAGCGACTGATAGAAATGAGGCTATGACAGGTGAGGACCTTCAGAGGATTTTTATCACTAAGGAGGTAGTAATGGGCAAGCTAATGGGGCTAAAGGTAGACACGTCTCCTGGCCCTGATGGAATGCATCCCAGAGTGCTAAAACAGATGGCTAGGGAAATTGCAAATGCACTAGTGATAATTTACAAAAATTTACTAGACTCTGGGGTGGTCCCAGCGGATTGGAAATTAGCACACGTGACACCACTGTTTAAAAAAGGAGGTAGGCAGAGAGCAGGAAATTATAGGCCAGTGAGCTTAACTTCGGTAATAGGGAAGATGCTGGAATCTATCATCAAGGAAGAAATTGCGAGGCATCTGGATAGAAATTGTCCCATTGGGCAGACGCAGCATGGGTTCGTAAAGGGCAGGTCGTGCCTAACTAATTTAGTGGAATTTTTTGAGGACATTACCAGTGCGGTAGACAATGGGGAGCCAATGGATGTGGTATATCTGGATTTCCAGAAAGCCTTTGACAAGGTGCCACACAAAAGGTTGCTGCATAAGATAAAGATGCATGGCATTAAGGGTAAAGTAGTAGCATGGATAGAGATTGGTTAATTAATAGAAAGCAAAGAGTTGGGATTAATGGGTGTTTCTCTGGTTGGCAATCAGTAGCTAGTGGTGTCCCTCAGGGATCAGTGTTGGGCGCACAATTTTTCACAATTTACATAGATGATTTGGAGTTGGGGACCAAGGGCAATGAGTCCAAGTTTGCAGATGACACTAAGATGAGTGGTAAAGCGAAAAGTGCAGAGGATACTGGAAGTCTGCAGAGGGATTTGGATAGGTTAAGTGAATGGGCTAGGGTCTGGCAGATGGAATACAATGTTGACAAATGTGAGGTTATCCATTTTGGTAGGAATAACAGCAAATGGGATTATTATTTAAACGATAAAATATTAAAGCATGCCGCTGTTCAGAGAGACTTGGGTGTGCTGGTGCATGAGTCGCAAAAAGTTGGTTTACAAGTGCAACAGGTGATTAAGAAGGCAAATGGAGTTTTGTCCTTCATTGCTAGAGGGATGGAGTTTGAGACTAGGGAGGTTATGTTGCAATTGTATAAGGTGTTAGTAAGGCCACACCTGGAGTATTGTGGTCAGTTTTGGTCTCCTTACTTGAGAAAGGACGTACTGGCGCTGGAGGGTGTGCAGAGGAGATTCACTAGGTTAATCCCAGAGCTGAAGGGGTTGGATTATGAGGAGAGGTTGAGTAGACTGGGACTGTACTCGTTGGAATTTAGAAGGATGAGGGGGGATCTTATAGAAACATTTAAAATTATGAAGGGAATAGATAGGATAGATGCGGGCAGGTTGTTTCCACCGGGTCGGAGAATCGCCGGGGGCCGGTGTGAATCCCGCCCCCACCATCTCCCGAAGTCTCCGGGCACCAGAGATTCGGCGGGGGTGGGAAACGTGCCGCACCTGTCGGCGCCCCCCCCCCCCCCCCCCCCCCGGCGATTCTCCGGCCCGCGATGGGCCGAAGTCCCGCCGCTGTCATGCCAGTCCCGCCGGCGTGAATCAAACCACCTCCCTTACCGGCGGGACTGGAGGTGCGGGTGGGCTCCGGGATCCTGGGAGGGGGGGCACGGGCCAATCTGGCCCCGGGGGGTGCCCCCACGGTGGCCTGGCCCGCGATCGGGGCCCACGGGCCTGTGCTGTGGGGGCTCTCTTTTCCTTCCGCGTTCGTCAGTCTTCCCGATGGTGGAGGCGGAAGTCACCCCCTCCCCTGCGTATGCGCGGGGATGACAGCCGCTGACGCTCCGGCGCCTGCACGGACTTCCACCGGCCGACAAAGTCCCTTCGGTCCCGGCTGGCGTGGCGCCAAAGGCCATTCCCGCCGGCTGGCGGGGCGCCAACCACTCCGGCGTGGGCCTAGCCCCTCAAGGTTAGGGCTTGGCCCCCAATCCGCACCTTTGGGGCGGCCCGACGCCGGAGTGGTTCACGCCATTCCGACACGGCGGGACCCCCCCCCCCCCCCCCCCCGCCCGCCGGGTAGGGGAGAATCCCGCCCCCTATCTCATTGAATGGTGGAGCAGGCTCGAGGGGCCAGATGGCCGACTCCTGCTCCTAGTTCTTATGAATCTCCTCTGTTTCCTCTCCAATGTCTTCACATCCGGTGCCCAGAACTGGACACAGTCTCCAGGTGAGACCCAACTAGTGTGTGAGACACATTCACCCTGACCCTCTTCCTCTTGTTCTCACTGCCCTATTGATAAAGCCGAGGGTAGCACTCACTGCCCTATTGATAAAGCCGAGGGTAGCACTCACTGCCCTATTGATAAAGCCGAGGGTAGCACTCACTGCCCTATTGATAAAGCCGAGGGTAGCACTCACTGCCCTATTGATAAAGCCGAGGGTAGCACTCACTGCCCTATTGATAAAGCCGAGGGTAGCACTCACTGCCCTATTGATAAAGCCGAGGGTAGCACTCACTGCCCTATTGATAAAGCCGAGGGTAGCACTCACTGCCCTATTGATAAAGCCGAGGGTAGCACTCACTGCCCTATTGATAAAGCCGAGGGTAGCACTCACTGCCCTATTGATAAAGCCGAGGGTAGCACTCACTGCCCTATTGATAAAGCCGAGGGTAGCACTCACTGCCCTATTGATAAAGCCGAGGGTAGCACTCACTGCCCTATTGATAAAGCCGAGGGTAGCACCCACTGCCCTATTGATAAAGCCGAGGGTAGCACTCACTGCCCGATTGATAAAGCCGAGGGTAGCACTCACTGCCCTATTGATAAAGCCGAGGGTAGCACTCACTGCCCTATTGATAAACCCGAGGGTAGCTAATGCATTAACTGCTCTCTCAAGATGCCCTACCACTTTCAACAACCTCTGTACATATACACCTAGATCCGTCTGTTCCTGCACCTCGATTAGAGCTTCTCCCTTTATTTGCTGTTCTTTATGTTCTGTCCAATCTTCTGGTTTCCTACCAATCTTTGCACAATTATGTATTATTTCTTGAAGTTTGATACTATCTTGCTAACCGTTGGATCTATCCTGTGTGTTCGTAAATATCCCCTTAAATGTCCACCACTGCATCTCTGTTGACCTTTCCCTTAACCTAATTTCACTTCCAGTTCACTTTAGCAAGCTGTACATTCCTGCCTTATTCACTGTCCTTTTTAATGTTTAAAATACTAGTCTTAGACCCATTCTTCTGTCCCTCAAACTGAATGTCAAATTCAATCGTATTATGATCGCTGTTACCTCGGGGTGTGATTATGATGAGGTCATTCATTTTTGAAAATTAATTTACAGGATGTGAACATTTCTGGCTAGGCCAATCATTGTCCATCCCTAATTGGTAAGCTGCCGTCTACCTTCTACTGTATTGGGGCTGGCTTAGCTCACTGGGCTAAATCACTGGCTTTTAAAGCAGACCAAGCAGGCCAGCAGCACGGTTCAATTCCCGTCCCAGCCTCCCCGGACAGGTGCCGGAATGTGGCGACTAGGGGCTTTTCACAGTAACTTCATTGAAGCCTACTCGTGACAATAAGCAATTTTCATTTCATTCATTGAACGGCTGCAGGCCCTGAATTGTAGGTACACCCACTGTGCTGTTAGGGAGGGATTTCCAGCATTTTGACTGAATGTAAAGGAACAGCAATATATTTCCAAGTCAGGATGCTGAGTGATTTGAAGGGGAAGCTCCAGCAGGTAAATAGTCATGGTCATGGGTTTGGAAGGTGCTGCCTAAGGAACCTTGGCGAGTTACTGCAGTGAATCTTGTAGACGGTACACACGGCTGATACTGTTCATCGGTGGTGGAGGGTTTGAATGTTTGTGGCAGGGGAGCAATCAAGTGGGGCTGCTTTGTCCTGGATGGTGTCGAGCTTCTTGAGTGTTGTTGGAGCTGCGCTCATCCAGGCAAGTGGAGAGTTTTCCATTAATAATAATAATAATAATCTTTATTGTCAAAAGTAGGCTTACATTAACTCTGCCATGAAGATACTGTGAAAATCCCCTAGTCGCCACATTCCGGCGCCTGTTCGGGTACACAGAGGGAGAATTCAGAATGTGCAATTCACCTAGCAGCTCGTCTTTCGGGATTTGTGGGAGGAAACCGGAGCACCCGGAGGAAACCCACGCAGACACGGGGAGAACGTGCAGACTCCACACAGACAGTGACCCAAGCCGGGAACCTGGGACTCTGGCGCTGTGAAGCAACAGTGCTAACCACTATGCTACCGTGCAGCCCACTCCTGACCCGTGATGGTGGACAGGCTTTTGGTGGTCAGGTGGTGAGTTATTCGTCACAGGATTCCTAACCTTTGACCTACCCTGGTAGTCACAGTATTAATGTGGCTCGTCCAATTCAGTTTCTGGTCAATGGTCACCCGATCATTTTTATTTAAATTTTTTTCCAATTAAGGGGCAATTTAGCGTGGCCAATCCACCCACCCTGAACATCTTTGGGTTGTGGGGGTGAGACCCAAGGAGACACGGGGAGAATGTGCAAACTCCACACGGATGGTAACCCTGTCATGTTGCACAATTCGAGTTTAATCATTTAAAAAGAGAGCAGTCATCTCGAGTTCACTCTGCCGTTCTATTGGATCATTCTCTATCTTTATCTGAATTCCATTTCCTGTGTTCTTCAACTTCCCCTTTCACGACAAAACCTGATCTGAGTTTTGAGGTTTTCAGTGAACTCCAGCATCCGCTGCTTTTGGGGAAGGAACATTCCAGGTTTACACAACACTCGTTGTGAAGAAAGACGTGGGGCGGGATTCTCCGCCGCCGGGATGCTCCGTTTTGCCGGCAGCCCGGGGGGGTTTCCCGACAGCGTGGGGCTTCCTCACAATGGGAAACCCCATTAACCAGCTGGCGTAACGGAGCATCCGGCCGGCCGGCCCAGGATCCGAAATCCAGTCCCATCACCTCCATTTATCCAGGGTTTAATTTAAACACGTGTCCTGGTTCTGGGCTCTCCTTTACAAAGAAACAGTTTCTCTCCACCTTCCATTCAAATCCTTCAATCGCCTTGCGATCAATAACATCACCCTTCATTTTCTATATTCAAAGGAACAGACATCTGGTCCTTGCAACCTCTCATCATAATTTAGTCCTGAATTCATCCTGGTGAATCTGAACTGTTTCCACTAACTGGTGTGCTCCACCAGTACTGGCTGATGTCTTGAGGGTTTCCAGCAGTTTCTGGTTTTATTCCCTTCTCGCGGTGCAAAGCCCTGAACACAGTTCGTTCCCATGGGATTGACCGGAGAACTTTGGACACAACCTCATTCCTCGGGGGCTCATATCACAGCCGTACTACGGGAGGACACCTCAGAGGGCAGCGAGGCTATATGGGTCGAGATCAGGAATAAGAAGGGTGCAGTCACAATGTTGGGGGTTTACTACAGGCCTCCCAACAGCCAGCGGGAGATAGAGGAGCTGATAGGTCGACAGATTTTGGAAACGAGTTAAAACAACAGGGTTGTTGTCATGGGAGACTTTAACTTCCCCAATATTGACTGGGACTCACTTAGTGCTAGGGGCTTAGACAAGGCAGAGTTTGTAAGGAGCATCCAGGAGGGCTTCTTAAAACAATATGTAGATAGTCCAACTAGGGAAGGGGCTGTACTGGACCTGGTATTGGGGAATGAGCCCGGCCAGGTGGTAGAAGTTTCAGTAGGGGAGCATTTCGGGAACAGTGACCATAATTCAGTAAGTTTTAAAGTGCTGGTGGACAAAGATAAGAGTGGTCCTAGGGTGAATGTGCTAAATTGGAGGAAGGGTAGTTATAACAATATTAGGCAGGAACTGAAGAATCTAGATTGGGGGCGGATGTTTGAGGGTAAATCAACATCTGACATGTGGGGGGCTTTCAAATGTCAGTTGAAGGGAATTCAGGAGCGGCATGTTCCTGTGAGGAAGAAGGATAAATATGACAAATTTCGAGAACCTTGGATAACGAGAGATATTGTAGGCCTTGTGAAAAAGAAAAAGGAGGCAATTGTCAGGGCTAGAAGGCTGGGAACAGATGAAGCCTGTGTGGAATATAAGGAAAGTAGGAAGGAACTTAAGCAAGGAGTCAGGAGGGCTAGAAGGGGTCACGAAAAGTCATTGGCAAATAGGGTTAAGGAAAATCCCAAGGCTTTTTAACAAGTACATAAAAAGCAAGAGGGTAGCCAGGGAGAGGGTTGGCCCACTGAAGGATAGGGAAGGGAATCTATGTGTGGAGCCAGAGGAAATGGGCGAGGTACTAAATGAATACTTTGCATCAGTATTCACCAAAGAGAAGGAATTGGTGGATGTTGAGTCTGGAGAAAGGTGTGTAGACAGCCTGGGTCGCATTGAGATCCAAAAAGACGAGGTATTGGGCATCTTGAAAAATATTAAGGTAGATAAGTCCCCAGGGCCGGATGGGGTCTACCCCAGAATACTGAAGGAGGCTAGAGAGGAAATTGCTGAGGCCTTGACAGAAATCTTTGGATCCTCACTGTCTTCAGGTGATGTCCCAGAGGACTGGAGAATAGCCAGTGTTGTTCCTTTGTTTAAGAAGGGTAGCAAGGATAATCCAGGGAACTACAGGCCGGTGAGCCTTACGTCAGTGTTGGGGAAATTACTGGAGAGAATTCTTCAAGACAGGATCTACTCCCATTTTGAAGCAAATGGACGTATTAGTGAGAGACAGCATGGGTTTGTGAAGGGGATCTCACAATTTGATAAAGTTTTTCGAAGAGGTCACAAAGATGATTGATGCAGATAGGGCAGTGGATTGTTGTCTATATGGACATCAGTAAGGCCTTTGACAAGGTCCCTCATGGTAGACTACAAAAGGTGAAGTCACATGGGATCAGAGGTGAGCTGGCAAGGTGGATGCAGAACTGGCTAGGTCATAGAAGGCAGCGAGTAGCAATGGAAGGGTGCTTTTCTAATTGGAGGGCTGTGACTAGTGGTGTTCCGCAGGGATCAGTGCCGGGACCTTTGCTGTTCGTAGTATATATAAATGATTTGGAGGAAAAAGTAACTGGTCTGATTAGTAAGTTTGCAGACGACACAAGGTAGGTGGAATTGCGGATAGCGATGAGGACTGTCAGAGGATATAGCAGGATTTAGATCGTTTGGAGACTTGGGCGGAGAGATGGCAGATGGAGTTTAATCTGGACAAATGTGAGGTCATGCATTTTGGAAGGTCTAATGCAGGTAGGTAATATACAGTGAATGGTAGAACCCTCAAGAGTATTGATAGTCAGAGAGATCGAGGTGTACAGGTCCACAGGTCACTGAAAGGGGCAAAACAGGTGGAGAAGGTAGTCAAGAAGGCATACGGCATGCTTGCCTTCATTGGCCGGGGCATTGAGTATAAGAATTGGCAAGTCATGTTGCAGCTGTATAGAACCTTAGTTAGGCCACACTTGGAGTATAGTGTTCAATTCTGGTCGCCACACTACCAGAAGGATGTGAAGGCTTTAGAGAGGGTGCAGAAGAGATTTACCAGGATGTTGCCTGGTATGGAGGGCATTAGCTATGAGGAGCGGTTGAATAAACTCGGTTTGTTCTCACTGGAACAATGAAGGTTGAGGGGAGATCTGATAGAGGTCTACAAAACTATGAGGGGCATAGACAGAGCGGATAGTCAGAGGCTTTTCCCCAAGGTAGAGGGGTCAGTTACTAGGGGGCATAGGTTTAAGGTGCGAGGGGCAAGGTTTAGAGGAGATGTACCAGGAAAGCTTTTTACACAGAGGGTAGTGGGTGCCTGGAACTCGCTGCCGGAGGAGGTGGTGGAAGCAGGGACGATAGTGACATTTAAGGGGCATCTTGACAAATACATGAATAGGTTGGGAATAGAGGGATACGGACCCCGGGAAGTGTAGAAGATTTTAGTTTAGACGGGCAGCATGGTCGGCGCAGGCTTGGAGGGCCGAAGGGCCTGTTCCTGGCTGTACTTTTCTTTGTTCTTTGTTCTTTGCATGAAGAGGAAATATTAGCTGGTATTAGTCGACCTCAAGAAGAGCCATCAACAGCATGGACAAGATGAGGCGAATGGCCTCATTCTGTGCTGTAACCTTTCTATGGTTCTAACCCCCGTTGGTCAGCTGCCGAATCAGCTCCAATTCCTCATTCCTTTTTTTCCCGAACCTGAATAAAGGTAACTCGGATGGTATGAGGCATGAGTTCGCTGTGACAGACTGGGAAACATCACTGAACAGAAGGACAGTGGACAGGCAATGGCACCATTCAAGGAACCAATAGGTGAACTCCAAAAGTTGTTTATTCCTAAGGGGCACAAGTGTAGAAAGGGACTGTGGTCAAACCATGGCTTAAAGGGGAAATTAGAGATAGTATTAGCTTCAAAGAAGAGGCATACAAATTAGCAAGAAAAAGCAATAGACCTGAGGATTGGGAACTGTTTAAAATTCAGCAAAGGCAGACCAAGGGATTGATTAAGGAGGGGAAACTACAATTTAAAAGTAAACTAGCGTGGAACATAAAAACTGACTGTAAAAGTTTCTGTCGGTATGTAAAGAGAAAAAGATTAATAAAAAATCTAATGTTGGCCCCTGACAGTGAGAAACTGGGCAATTCATAACATGAAACAAAGAAATGGGTGAGGAACTAAATTCGTACTTTGCTTCTGTCTTCATAAAGGAAGACAGGACTAATGTGTTAGTGAGGAGCTGAAGCAAATTAGTATTAGTGTTAGAACATAAGAACTAGGAGCAGGAGTCGGCCATCTGGCCCCTCGAGCCTGCTCCACCATTCAATGAGATCACGGCTGATCTTTTGTGGACTCAGCTCCACTTTCCGGCCCGAACACCATAACCCTTAATGGTTTTGGGGGAAATTAATGGGATTGAAGATGGACAGATCGCCAGGGCCGGATAATCTACATCCCAGAATGCTTCAGGAAGTGGCCCGAGAAATAGTAGATCCATCGGTTTCCAAAATTCTTTAGACTCTGGGATGGTTCCTACAGATTGGCAGGCAGTGAATGTAACCCCGCTATTCAAAAAGGGACGGAGAGAGAAAACAGAGAACCATAGACCAGTGAGCCTAACGTCGGTAGTAGGAAAGTTGCTGGAATCCATTATCAAGGGTTTCATAGCACAGCATTTGGAAAGCAGAAGTGTAATCAGACAAAGTCAGCCTGGATTTACAAAAGGCAGATCATGCTTTTAAAAAAAAATTAGAGTACCCAATTCATTTTTTCTGATTAAGGGGGAATTTAGCATGGCCAATCTACCTACCCTGCACAGCTTTGGGTTGTGGGGGCGAAACCCACGCAAACACGGGGAGAATGTGCAAACTCCACACGGACAGTGACCCAGAGCCGGGATCGAACCTGGGACCTCGGCGCCATGAGACAGCTGTGCTAACCCACTGCGCCACCGTGCTGCCCGAAGGAAAATCATGATTGGCAAATCTACTGGAATTCTTTGAAGATGTAACTAGTCGAGTTGACCAGGGACACCTGGTAGGTGTGGTTTATTTAAACTTTCAGAAGGTTTCACACAGCAGATTAATTTGTAAAGTTAAAGCGCATGGGATTATGGGTAGTGTCTTGAGATGTAGAAAGCTGGTTAGCAGACAGGAAGCAAAAAGATGGAATAAATGGGTCTTTTCCGATTGGCAGGCAGTGACTAGTGGGTACCTCAGGGATCTGTGCTGGGATCCCAACTGTTCACATTATTTAATGATTTGGACGAGGGAACTAAAAGTATTATCTATAAATTTGCAGATGATACAAAGTTGGGTGGGAGGGTGAGCTGTGAGGAGGATGCAGAGATGCTTCAGCAGGATTTGGACAGGCTGAGTGAGTGGGCACATGCATGGCAGATGCAGTATAATGTGGATAAATGTGAGGCTATCCACTTCAGTGGCAAAAATAGGAAGGCAGATTATTATTGGAATAGGTGTAAATTGGGAGAGGTGGATAATCAGCGAGACCTGGGTGTCCTCGTGCATCAGTCGCTGAAAGTAAGCGCACAGGTACAGCCGGCAGTAAAGGAGGCAAATGGGATGTGAAAGGAATTGAATAAAGGAACAGAGATGTTTTGCTGCAATTATACAGGGCATTGGTGAGGCCACAGCTGGAGTATTGAGAACTCGGGGTCATAGTTTGAGGATAAGGGGTAAACCTTTGAGGACTGAGGAGAGGAGAAATTTCTTCACCCAGAGAGAGGGGTGAATCTGTGGAATTCACTCCCACAGAAAGTAGTTGAGGCCAAAATGTTGTGTAGTTTCAAGAAGGAATTAGATTTTGCTCTTGGGGCTAAAGGGATCGGGGGATATGGGGGGAAGGCGGGATCAGGGTATTGAACTTGATGATCAGCCATAATCATAATGAATGGGGGAGCAGGCTCGAAGGGCCAAATGGCCACATCTTGCCTCTATTTTCTCAGTTTCTATGTTTCTGCAGGAACACAGTGAGTCACCAGTTCACTCGATTCAGCCAAAAGATCTTGGGTTGTGGTCCACGGCAGAGATTTATGAACAAGTTCTAGACACGCACATTGACACACTGCACTGTCAGAGGCTCAGTACTGAGGGAGTGCCGCACTGTCAGAGGCTCAGTACTGAGGGAGTGCCGCACTGTCAGAGGCTCAGTACTGAGGGAGTGCCGCACTGTCAGAGGGTCAGTACTGAGGGAGTGCCGCCCTGTCAGAGGGTCAGTACTGAGGGAGTGCTGCACTGTCAGAGGGTCAGTACTGAGGGAGTGCTGCACTGTCAGAGGGTCAGTACTGAGGGAGCACTGCACTGTCAGAGGGTCAGTACTGAGGGAGTGCCGCACTGTCAGAGGGTCAGTACTGAGGGAGTGCTGCACTGTCAGAGGGTCAGTACTGAGGGAGTGACGCACTGTCAGAGGGTCAGTACTGAGGGAGTGCTGCACTGTCAGAGGGTCAGTACTGAGGGAGTGCCGCACTGTCAGAGGGTCAGTACTGAGGGAGTGCCGCACTGTCAGAGGTCAGAAATGAGGGAGCGCCGCACTGTCAGAGGGTCAGTACTGAGGGAATGCCGCACTGCCAGAGGGTCAGTACTGAGGGAGTGACGCACTGTCAGAGGGTCAGTACTGAGGGAGTGCTGCACTGTCAGAGGGTCAGTACTGAGGGAGTGCCGCACTGTCAGAGGGTCAGTACTGAGGGAGTGCCGTACTGTCAGAGGGTCAGTACTGAGAGAGTGCCGCACTGTCAGAGGGTCAGTACTGAGGGAGTGCCGCACTGTCAGAGGGTCAGTACTGAGGGAGTGCCGCACTGTCAGAGGGTCAGTACTGAGGGAGTGCCGCACTGTCAGAGGGTCAGTACTGAGGGAGTGCCGCACTGTCAGAGGGTCAGTACTGAGGGAGTGCTGCACTGTCAGAGGGTCAGTACTGAGGGATGCCGCACTGTCCAGAGGGTCAGTACTGAGGGAGCGCTGCACTGTCAGAGGGTCAGTACTGAGGGAGCGCTGCACTGTCAGAGGGTCAGTACTGAGGGAGTGCCGCACTGTCAGAGGGTCAGTACTGAGGGAGTGCCGTACTGTCAGAGGGTCAGTACTGAGGGAGTGCCGCACTGTCAGAGGGTCAGTACTGAGGGAGTGCCGCACTGTCAGAGGGTCAGTACTGAGGCAGTGCCGCACTGTCAGACGGGTCAGTACTGATGGGAGTGCTGCACTGTCAGAGGGTCAGTACTGAGGGAGTGCTGCACTGTCAGAGGGTCAGTACTGAGGGAGTGCTGCACTGTCAGAGGGTCAGTACTGAGGGAGTGCTGCACTGCCAGAGGGTCAGTACTGAGGGAGTGCTGCACTGTCAGAGGGTCAGTACTGAGGGAGTGCTGCACTGCCAGAGGGTCAGTACTGAGGGAGCGCTGCACTGTCAGAGGGTCAGTACTGAGTGAGTGCCGCACTGTCAGAGGGTCAATACTGAGGGAGCGAGGGGCAGCACGGTGGCCTAGTGGTTAGCACAACCGCCTCACGGCGCTGAGGTCCCAGGTTCGATCCCGGCTCTGGGCACTGTCCGTGTGGAGTTTGCACATTCTCCCCGTGTCTGCGTGGGTTTCGCCCCCACAACCCAAAAATGTGCACATTAGATGGATTGGCCATGCTAAATTGCCCCTTAATTGGAAAAAAATAATTGGGTAATCTAAATTTAAAAAAAAAAAATACTGAGGGAGCGCCGCACTGTCAGAGGGTCAGTACTGAGGGAGTGCCGCACTGTCAGAGGGTCAGTACTGAGGGAGTGCCGCACTGTCAGAGGGTCAGTACTGAGGGAGTGCCGCATTGTCAGAGGGTCAGTACTGAGGGAGTGCCTCACTGTCAGAGGGTCAGTACTGAGGGAGTGCCGCACTGTCAGAGGGTCAGTACTGAGGGAGTGCTACACTGTCAGAGGGTCA
>NC_052146.1:311551143-311583278 GCF_902713615.1 Scyliorhinus canicula
TATTCCTGACCTGTTGAGAAGCAGTTCTCTCTTTCCACGCAGAGATCTCCTCCGATGTAGTTTTAATCTGAGACTCCACTGATTGCTGACGATTCGCTATCAGCTCCTGGTAAATGGCACACAGAAAATGGAGCATCATGTCAAAATCACACGAGACTGAGAGCGGAGCCGGGAGGGTAACAGAGAGTGAGAAAGAGTGAGACTGAGAGCGGAGCTGGGAGGGTAACAGAGAGTGAGAAAGAGTGAGACTGAGAGCGGAGCTGGGAGGGTAACAGAGTGAGAAAGAGTGAGACTGAGAGCGGAGCCGGGAGGGTAACAGAGAGTGAGAAAGAGTGAGACTGAGAGCGGAGCCGGGAGGGTAACAGAGAGTGAGAAAGAGTGAGACTGAGAGCGGGAGACAGAGTGAGACTGAGAGCGGAGCCGGGAGGGTAACAGAGAGTGAGAAAGAGTGAGACTGAGAGCGGAGCCGGGAGGGTAACAGAGAGTGAGAAAGAGTGAGACTGAGAGCGGAGCTGGGAGGGTAACAGAGAGTGAGAAAGAGTGAGACTGAGAGCGGAGCGGGGAGGGTAACAGAGAGTGAGAAAGAGTGAGACTGAGAGCGGAGCTGGGAGGGTAACAGAGAGTGAGAAAGAGTGAGACTGAGAGCGGAGCCGGGAGGGTAACAGAGAGTGAGAAAGAGTGAGACTGAGAGCGGAGCGGGGAGGGTAACAGAGAGTGAGAAAGAGTGAGACTGAGAGCGGAGCGGGGAGGGTAACAGAGAGTGAGAAAGAGTGAGACTGAGAGCGGGGCCGGGAGGGTAACAGAGAGTGAGAAAGAGTGAGACTGAGAGCGGAGCGGGGAGGGTAACAGAGAGTGAGAAAGAGTGAGACTGAGAGCGGAAATGTGGTTCCAATGAAGAGCAGGAAAAAAGGGCCCTCGAGTCATTGATAATATTTGAAATTAAGTATTTTCCAAAAGGGGTAAGTTATGGCATGAAAGCTGAAAGCCGTGGTGTGCTCTTCCTACTCGATGTGGGAAGCCAGATACATTTCCAGTGCTTGGGGCCAGCATGCGTTCAGGAAGTGTCTCCAGCTGCAGCTCCTGGAAGCCCAGGTTTTGGAGCAGAAGCAGTGGCTGGAGAAACTGTGGAGCATCTGGGAGGCGGAGAGTATTATGGAGGGTGAACAGCCATTGGTCATGGTACACATCGGTACCAACGGCATAGGTGAAAATCAGGATGAGGTCCTAAAAGCAGAATATAGCAATTTAGAACAAAGTTGAAATGTAGGCTCTCTAAGGTCGTGAACTGAAGATTATTGCCAATGCCGCGTGCTAGTCAGAGTAGAAATAGCAGCATGTATCGGATAAATATGGAGCTGACGAGATGGTGTGAGGTGGGGAGTGTTTCAGATTCCTGGGGCATTGAGACCAGTTCTGGGGGAGGTGGGAACTGTACAAACTGGACGGGTTACTCCTGGGCAGGACCGGGACTGATGCTCGAGTGATTGGGGAGGGTTTGAATTAAGAACGCAGGGGGATGGGAATCTATGCAGAGGAGTCAGAGGAGGAGGAAACAAGGACAAAAACAAAAGACAGAAAGGGGAGTAAGACAAGCGATCGGAAGATAAACCGAGAGCCAGATTCAAGCAGGGCCACAGTGGAAAACATTGGGAGTGTGACTATTAATGTTAAAAAGACAAACCTACGGGTTCTGTGCCTTAACACGCGGAGCATTCGCAATAAACCGGATGAACTAATCGCGCTAGTCGACGGGTTTGATCCAGTCAGGACTACGGAGGCATGGCTGCAGGGTGACCAGGGATGGGAACTGAATGTCCGGGGTGTTCAGTATTTAGGAAGGACAGGCAAAAAGGAAAAGGCGGTGGCGTGGCAGTGCTGGTTAAAGAGGAAATTCACACAATAGTGAGGAAGGATATTCGCTCCGACAATGTGGAATCTGTATGGGTGGAGCTGAGAAATGCCAAGGGGCAAAAAACATTAGCGGGGTTTATATATAGACCCTCAAACTGCAGTGGTGATGTTGGGAATGGCATTAAACAAGAAATTAGAGACGCATGTGATAAAGGAACATCTGTAATTATGGGTAATGTTAATCTGCACATAGATTGGGCAAATCAAATTAGTCACAGTGCCGTAGAGGAGGAATTCCTGGAGTGTATACAGGATGGTTCACTGGACCAATACATTGAGGAACCACCTAGAGAACAGGCCATCCTAGACTGGGTACTGTGTAATGAGAACAGAATCATTGGCAATCTAGCTGTGCGAGACCCCTTGGGGATGAGCGACCATAATATGATAGAATTTTCTATCAAGATGGAGGGTGAAGTAGTTGATTCGCAGACTAGGGTCCTGAATCTTAATAAAGGGAACTGCGATGAAATAAGTCGTGATTTGACTATGATCGATTGGGGAATATTACTTAAAGGGATGACAGTGGATAGGCAATGGCAAACATTTGAAAGACTGCATGGGTGAACGAGATTAGGATTGGCATGATCTGGTGCCTTTCATGCGGCGGTGCAGACTTGGTGGGTCGAAGGTCCTTTTCTGCACTGTATTTTTCTGTGATTCTGTGAACTGCAACAATTGTTAATTCCTGTCTGGCATTACAGTAAAACGGGAAAGGTGGCCAAACCGGAGCTTACGATTAGAGATCGTATTCAATCCAAAGAAGAAACATACAAATTGGCCAAGGAAAATAACAAGTCTGAGGATTGGGAGCAGTTTAGAATTCAGCAAAGGAGGATCAAGGAATTGATTAAGGGGAAAGTAGAGTACGGGAGTAAGCTTTCAGGGAACATAAAAACTAACTGAAAGTTTCTATGCGTACATGAAGAGAAAAAGATTGGTGAAGACAAATGTAGGTCCCTTACAGTCAGAAACGGGAATTTATAATAGGGACAAAGAAATGGCTGACCAAATACATACTTTGATTCTGTCTTCAAAAAGGACACAAATAAGATATGAGAAATGTTGGAGAATGTAGGGTTTAGTGAGAGGGAGAAACTGACATAAATCAGTATGAGAGAAATGGTGTTGGGGAAATTGATGGGATTGAAGGCTGATAAATCCCCAGGGCCTGAGAATCTACATCCCAGGGTACTGAAGGAGGTGGCTCTGGAAATAGTGGATGCATTGGTGGTCACCTTCCAGGATTCTATAGACTCTGGAACAGTTCCTGCAGATTGGAGGGAAGCTAATGTAACTCCACTATTTAAAAGGGAGGTGAAGAGAAAGCAGGGAATTATAGACCAGTCAGCCTGACGTCAGTAGTGAAGAAAATTCTATAATCCATTGTCAAAGATTTTATGGCAGATCACTTGGAAAACAGTGGCAGGATCGGACAGAGTCAGCTTGGATTTACAAATGGGAAGCCTCTCTGGGAAAGCAGCAACAGCCAGGACAGGACTGTGGCAGCACAGGTGGCTCTGCTGGAGAGTCGGGGCGGGGGGGGGGGAGCGACCTATAATGGTGGGGATTCAATAGTGAGGAGAACTGACAGGTGTTTCTGTGGCCTCGAGCACGAATCCAGAATGGGATGTTGACTCCCTAGTACCAGGGTGCAGGATGTCACAGAGCAGCTAAAGGGCATTGTGAAAGGAGAGGGAGGTCAGAGGTCATGGGCTGGCACGGTAGCACAATGGTTAGCACTGTTGCTTCACAGCTCCAGGGTCCCAGGTTCGATTCCCGGCTTGGGTCACAGTCTGTGTGGAGTCTGCACGTTCTCCCCGTGTCTGCGTGGGTTTCCTCCGGGTGCTCCCGTTTCCTCCCACAAGTCCCGAAAGATGTGCTGTGAGGTAATTTGGACATTCTGAATCTTGAATGAACACATCATTGCAATCACAGAAACCAGGTTGAAAGAAGGACAGGACTGGGAGCTGAACATCCCAGGGTATAAAAGTTTCAGGAGTGATAGAGGGGGAGGTAAAAGCGGAGGTGGGATTGTGTTATTGATTCGGGAGACGCAGAACTCAGCGATGATATCTTAGTCCGTTCCTCAAATGAAGCCATATGGGTAGAACATAGTAAAAAAAGGGGCGATCACATTGGCTGGGAGTGTTGTAGAGGCCCTCAAATAGTCAGGTTGGGATAGAAGGGCAGACATAATAATAGTAATAATGAAATGAAAAAATGAAATGAAAATCACTTATTGTCACGAGTAGGCTTCAATGAAGTTACTGTGAAAAGCCCCTAGTCGCCACATTCTGGCGCCTGTCCGGGGAGGCTGGTACGGGAATCGAACCGTGCTGCTGGCCTGGCTTGGTCTGCTTTAAAAGCCAGCGATTTAGCCCAGTGAGCTAAACCAGCCCCTAACAATAATAATAATAACCAGCCTATAATAATAATATGTCGGCAAATCTCCGAGTATTGGAAGAAAGATTGGGTAATGCTTGCCTTCATTGTCCGGGGCACTGAGTATAAAAATTGGCAAGTCATGTTGCAGCCGTATAGAATCTTAGCTAGGCCACAAAAAAGAACGAAGAACAAAGAAAAGTACAGCACAGGAACAGGCCATTCGGCCCTCCAAGCCCACGCCAACCATATTGCCCGTCGAAACTAAAATCTTCTACACTTCCAGAGTCCGTATCCCTCTATTCCCATCCTATTCATGTATTTGTCAAGATGCCCCTTAAACATCACTATTGTCCCTGCTTCCACCACCTCCTCCGGCAGCGAGTTCCAGGCACCCACTACCCTCTGTGTAAAAAACCTACCTCGTATATCTCTTCTAAACCTTGCCCCTCGCACCTTAAACCAACTCCACACTTGGAGTATAGTGTTCAATTCTGGTTGCTACACTACCAGAAGGATGTGGAGGCTTTGGAGAGGGTGCAGAAGTCTGTTTCGAATCACTAGCTTTCGGAGCACTGCTCCTTCCTCAGGTGAATGAAGAGGTGGGTTCAAGAAACATATATATAGACAAAGTCAATGATCCCTGCGGAACACCACTAGTCACAACCTTCCAATCAGAAAAACACCCTTTTACTGCTACCCTTTGCCTTTTGTGACCGAGTCAGTTCTGTATCCATCTTACCACCTCACCTCTGATCCCGTGTGACTTCACCTTTTGTACCAGTCTGCCATGAAGCACCTTGTCAAAGGCCTTACTGAAGTCCATATAAACAACATCCACTGCCCTCCCCTCATCAATCATCTTTGTCACCTCCTCAAAAAACTCGATCAAGTCAATGAGGCACAACCCCCCCCCTTCAGAAAACCATGCTGTCTGTCGCTAATGAGCCCATTTGTTTCCAAATGGGTAGAAATCCTGTCCCTGAGAATTCTCTCCAATAATTTACCTCCTACCGACGTGAGGCTCACCGGCCTGTAGTTTCCAGGAATATCCCTGCTACCTTTCTTAAAAAGCCGTACCACATTAGCTATTCGCCAGTCCTCTGGGATCTCACCTGTAGCTAATGAGGATACAAAGATGTCAGTCAAGGCCCCAGCAATTTCCTCCCTCACTTCCCTCAGTATTCTGGGGGCAATCCCATCCGGCCCAGAAGACCTATCAACCTTAATATCTTTTAAAAGACTCAATACCTCCTCCTTTTCAATGTTAACATGACCCAAACTGTCCACACACCCTACCCAAGAATCATCTTCCACAAAGTCCCTTTGTTTAATGAGCATTGATGCAAAGTATTCATTTAGTACTCGCCCATTTCCTCTGGCTCAACATATAGATACCCCCCACTGTCCTTAAGTGGTCCAATCCTTTCCTTGGCCACCCTCTTGCTTTTTACGTATGAATAAAAAGCTTTGGGATTCACCTTAATCCTACCTGCCAAGGACTTTTCATGACCCCTTCCTAGCCTTCCTAATTTCCAGCTTCAGTACCTTCCTACTTTCTTTCTACTCCTCAATGGTTTTGACTGCCCCCACCATTCTAGACCGTACAAAAACCTCCTTTTTCTTTCTGACGAGGTTCACAATATCCCTCGTTATCTAAGGCTCCCTAAACTTCCCATACTTATCCTTCATTCTCTCAGGAACGTGACTTTGCTGAATCCTAATCAACTGCCACTTGAAAGACTCCCACATTTCCGATGTTTTAGCACAGGGGCTGGTTTAGCACAAGGGAAAAATAGCTGACTTGTAATGCAGAACAAGGCCAGCAGCGTGGGTTCAATTCCCATACCGGCCTCCCCGAACAGGCGCCGGAATGTGGCGATCAGGGGCTTTTCACAGTAACTTCATTGAAGCCTACTTGTGACAATAAGCGATTATTATTATTATCTGGACCACTGGGAGCTCATCCGGGGCAGGTGTGACCTGTATAAGAAGGACAGGTTGCATCAAAACTGGAGAGGCGTAAATATCCTGGCCGCGAGGTTTGCTAGTGTCACACGGGAGGGTTTAAACTAGTCTGACAGGGGGGTGGGTACCGGAGCAATAGGTCAGAAGGTGAAAGCATTGAGGGAGAACTAGGGAATAGGGCCAGTATGGTTCTGAGGCAGAGCAGACAGGGAGATGTTGCTGAACACAGTGGGTCTGGTGGCCTGAAGTGCATATGTTTTAATGCAAGAAGTATTACGGGTAAGGCAGATGAACTTAGAGCTTGGTTTAGTACTTGGAACTATGATGTTGTTGCCATTACAGAGACCTGGTTGAGGGAAGGACAGGATTGGCAGCTAAACATTCCAGGATTTAGATGTTTCAGGCGGGATAGAGTGGGATGTAAAAGGGGTGGCGGAGTTGCGCTACTGGTTAGGGAGAATATCACAGCTGTACTGCGGGAGGACACCTCAGAGGGCAGCGAGGCTATATGGGTAGAGATCAGGAATAAGAAGGGTGCAGTCACAATGTTGGGGGTTTACTACAGACCTCCCAACAGCCAGCGGGAGATAGAGGAGCAGATAGGTAGACAGATTTTGGAAACGAGTAAAAACAACAGGGTTGTTGTGATCGGAGACTATAACTTTTCCAATATTGACTGGTACTCACTTAGTGCTGGGGGCTTGGATGGGGCAGAGTTTGTAAGCAGCATCCAGGAGGGCTTCTTAAAACAATATGTAGATAGTCTAACTAGGGAAGGGGCACAGTAAGAAGTCTTACAACACCAGGTTAAAGTCCAACAGGTTTGTTTCAAACACGAGCTTTCGGAGCACGGCTCCTTCTTCAGGTGACCTGAAGAAGGAGCCGTGCTCCGAAAGCTCGTGTTTGAAACAAACCTGTTGGACTTTAACCTGGTGTTGTAAGACTTCTTACTGTGCTCACCCCAGTCCAACGCCGGCATCTCCACATCATAGGGAAGGGGCTGCACTGGACCTGGTATTGGGGAATGAGCCCGGCCAGGTGGTAGAAGTTTCAGTAGGGGAGCATTTCGGGAACAGTGACCACAATTCAGTAAGTTTTAAAGTGCTGGTGGACAAGGATAAGAGTGGCCCTAGGGTGAATGTGCTAAATTGGGAGAAGGCTAATTATAACAATATTAGGCGGGAACTGAAGAACCTAGATTTGGGGAGGATGTTTGAGGGTAAATCAACATCTGACATGTGGGAGGCTTTCAAATGTCAATTGACAGGAATTCAGGATCGGCATGTTCCTGTGCGGAAGAAGGATAAATATGGCAAATTTCAGGAACCTTGGATAACGAGAGATATTGTAGGCCTCGTCAAAAAGATAAAGGAGGCATTTGTCAGGGCTAGAAGGCTGGGAACAGACGAAGCCTGTGTGGAATATAAGGAAAGTAGGAAGGAACTTAAGCAAGGAGTCAGGAGGGCTAGAAGGGGTCACAAAACGTCATTGGCAAAATCCCAAACTTTTTACACGTACATAAAAAGCAAGAGGGTAGCCAGGGAGAGGGTTGGCCCACTGAAGGACAGGCAAGGGAATCTATGTGTGGAGCCAGAGGATATGGGCGAGGTACTAAATGAATACTTTACATCAGTATTAACCAAAGAGAAGTAATTGGTGAATGTTGAGTCTGGAGAAGGGTGTGTAGATAGCCTGGGTCACATTGAGATCCAAAAAGACGAGGTGTTGGGCATCTTGAAACATATTAAGGTGGATAAGTCCCCAGGGCCTGATGGGGTCTACCCCAGAATACTGAAGGAGGCTAGAGAGGAAATTGCTGAGGCCCTGACAAAAATCTTTGGATCCTCACTGTCTTCAGGTGATGTCCCGGAGGACTGGAGAATAGCCAATGTTGTTCCTTTGTTTAAGAAGGGTAGCAAGGATAATCCAAGGAACTACAGGCCGGTGAGCCTTACGTCAGTGGTAGGGAAATTACTGGAGAGAATTCTTCGAGACAGGATCTACTCCCATTTGGAAGCAAATGGACGTATTAGTGAGAGGCAGCATGGTTTTGTGAAGGGGAGGTCGTGTCTCACTAACTTGATAGAGTTTTTCGAGGAGGTCACAAAGATGATTGATACAGGTAGGGCCATGGATGTTGTCTATATGGACTTCAGTAAGGCCTTTGACAAGGTCCCTCATGGCAGACTGGTACAAAAGGTGAAGTCACACGGGATCAGAGGTGAGTTGGCAAGGTGGATACAGAACTGGCTAGGTCATAGAAGGCAGAGAGTAGCAATGGAAGGGTGCTTTTCTAATTGGAGGGCTGTGACTAATGGTGTTCCACAGGGATCAGTGCTGGGACCTTTGCTGTTCGTAGCATATATAAATGATTTGGAGGAAAATGTAACTGGTCTGATTAGTAAGTTTGCAGACGACACAAAGGTTTGTGGAATTGCAGATAGCGATGAGGACTGTCAGAGAATACAGCAGGATTAAGATTGTTTCGAGACTTGGGCAGCGAGATGGCAAATGGAGTTTAATCCGCACAAATGTGAGGTAATGCATTTTGGAAGGTCGAATACAGGTAGGGAATATACAGTGAATGGTAGAACCCTCAAGAGTATTGATAGTCAGAGAGATCGAGGTGTACAGGTCCACAGGTCACTGAAAGGGGCAACACAGGTGGAGAAGGTAGTTAAGAAGGCACACGGCATGCTTGCCTTCATTGGCCGGGGCATTGAGTATAAAAATTGACAAGTCATGTTGCAGCTGTATAGAAGCTTAGTTAGGCCAAACTTGGAGTATTGTGTTCAATTCTGGTTGCCACACTACCAGAAGGATGTGGAGGCTTTAGAGAGGGTGCAGAAGAGATTTACCGGGATGTTGCCTGGTATGGAGGGCTTTAGCTATGAGGAGAGGTTGAATAAACTCGGTTTGTTCTCACTGGAACGACGGAGGTTGAGGGGCGACCTGATAGAGGGCTACAAAATTATGAGGGGCATAGACAGAGTGGATAGTCAGAGACCTTTTCCCAGGGTAGAGGGGTCAACTACTAGGGGGCATAGGTTTAAGGTGCGAGGGGCAAGGTTTAGAGATGTACGAGGCAAGTTTTTTTATACAGAGGGTAGTGGGTGCCTGGAACTCGCTGCCGGAGGAGGTGGTGGAAGCAGGGACGATAGTGACGTTTCAGGGGCATCAAGACCAATACATGAATAGGTTGGGAATAGAGGGATCTGGACCCCGGAAGTGTGGAAGATTTTAGTTTAGATGGGCAGTATGGTCGGCACGGGCTTGGAGGGCCGAAGGGCCTGATCCTGTGCTGTACTTTTCTTTGTTCTTTTTTCGTTTGTCGGATCCTGGGAAGTAGAGAGGATCAAAGGGACCTTGGTGTGCAGGGTCACAGATCTCAGAAGGCAGCAGGAGAGGTTGGTAAGGTGGTTAAGAAGGCCAATGGGATTCTTGTCTTTATTAACCGAGGCATTGAATAGAAGAGCAGGGAGGTTGTGCTGGAGCTGTATAAACGCTGGTTAGGCCCCAGCTGGAGTACTGTGTGCAGTTCTGGTCACCACACTATAGAAAGTAAGTGATTGCTCTGGAGAGGGTGCAGAGGAGATTCACCAGGATGGTGCCTGGGCTGGAGCGTTTCAGCTACCAACAGAGATTGGATAGGCTGGGGTAGTTTTCCCTGGAGCAGAGAGGCTGAGGGGGAACCTGATTGAGGTGAATTAAATTGTGAGGGACAAAGATGGGGTGGACAGGAAGGTACTTTTTCCCTTAGCGGAGGGGTCAATAATCAAGGGGCACAGGTTTAAGATAAGGGGTAGGAGTCGGGTGGAGATGTGAGGAAAAACATTTTCACTCTGAGGGTGGTGGGAATCTGGAACTCGCTGCCTGTGAGGGTGGTGGAGGCAGGAACCCTCATAACCTTTCAAGAAGTGTTTAGATCAGCAGTTGAAATGCCGCAGATACAAGGCTGGAAAACGGGATTAGAACAGGCTTGATGGTTGGCAGGTGCGTGATGGGCCGAAGGGACTGTTTCCGTGCTGTAAAAACTCTGTGACTGTATGAAACAGGGAGTAGGAATAAACAGGCCTTTTTCCAGATGGCAAGTAGTGACTCATGGGGTATCGCAGCGATCAGTGCCAGGACCCCAGCTATTCACAATATATATTAATGATTTAGATGTAGGAACAAAATGTCATATCTACAAATTTGTAGCTGACACAAAGTTGGGTGGAGGGTGAGCTGTGAGGAGGATGCAGAGATCCTTCAGTGTGGTTTGGACAGGTTGAGTGAGTGGGCAAATGAACGGCAGATGCTGTATAATTTGGAGAAATGTGAGGTTATCCACTTCGGCAGCAAAACAAGAAAACAGATTATTGGATAAAAGCAAATTATCGCGGATACTGGAATCTGAAACCAAAGGGAAAATGTTGGAAAATCTCAGCAGGTCTGGCATCATCTGTAGGGAGAGAAAAGAGCCAACGTTTCGAGTCCAATGACTCTTTGTCAAAGCATTGACTAAGAGTCATCCAGACTCAAAATGTTAGCTCTTTTCTTTCCCTACAGATGCTGCCAGACCTGCCGAGATTTTCCAGCATTTTCCCTTTGGTTTCTCTGAGGCAGATTATTATCTGAACAGCCATAAATTGGGAGAGGGGAGTGTGCAGCGGGACCTGGGTGTCCTTGTGCACCATTCGCTGAAGGTAAGCATGCAGGTGCAGCAGGCGGTAAAGAAGGCTAATGGTATGTTGGCCTTCATTGCGAGAGGATTTGAGTCAGAAGCAGGGATGTGTTGTTGCAATTGTACAGGGCCTTGGTGAGGCCACACCTAATAATAATCTTTATCAGTGTCACAAGTAGGCTGACATTAACACTGCAATGAAGTTACTGTGAAAAGCCCCTAGTCGCCACATTCCGGCGCCTGTTCGGGTACACAGAGGGAGAATTCAGAATGTCCGATTCACCTAACAGCACGTCTTTCGGGACTTGTGGGAGGAAACTGGAGCATCCGGAGGAAACCCACGCAGACACGGGGAGAACGGGCAGACTCCGCACAGACAGCGCCCCAACCCGGGAATCGAACCTGGGACCCTGGAGCTGTGAAGCAACTGTGCTAACCACTGTGCTATCCTAATGCCCACCATGAGGGATGATCTCGTAGAAACCTATAAAATTCTAACAGGACTGGACAGGGCAGTTTCAAGTTAGTCACCGAGTTAGTTTTGGAGCGAGTTCATAATAAGATAGGAAGTAATTATCTGGAGAGGCTGCAATTCAGGTAGATTCACATCATTGCCGCTCAGTGAAGTTAATGATTGTTACATTTTACAGTGCTAACTAGTTGGTGGTATTAGAAATTGTTAATTCTCATAATCTGGTGGTTAGTGATGTTAGAAATCCTCCCCATGATTATCCTGCAAAATTACTGAGAGCTTAAATAGCAGAATGGAAAACATTAATCAGTAGCTACAATGTGGCTAATCAGTAGTTACAATGTGGTTAATCAGTAGTTACAATGCGGTTAATCAGTAGTTACAATGCAGTTACAGGTTATCAATGTGATAGTTACCTGTGCTCGTGTTAACTCTTCGTTCAGTGCCACGGTGCGATGGGTTTTGTGATCTTGACTATTGCACAGACTGCAGAAAGCGACTCTTTCTGTTTCACAATAGAACTGCAAATTCTGGTGCTGTGCCTTGCAAAGTGCCCTGAGATCGGGATCTGGATCTGATCCTGGATTGCGATTGGTTCCCACTCGTTGCAAGACCTCAGTAATCTGGTCCAGGCAGATGTTTTTGGAAAGCAGTGGTCTGCTGGTGAAGGTTCGCCTGCATTGAGGGCAGCTTAAGGTGCCACCCGGTCCGTCCCAGTACTTTGTGATACACTCACTACAGAAGCTGTGGCCACACTCTATTGTGACTGGGCAGCAGAATGTCTCCAGGCAAATGCCGCACTGAGCTAGAGGGCTGATACTGACAAAGGTCTCCATGTTCACCCTGCCACCCTCACCCATTGACCCCCACCTTCTGACCCTCACTCGACCACCCTCACCCACTAACCCCCACCCTCCGACCCTCACCCTGCCACCCTCACCCTCACTCGGCCACCCTCACCTACTGACCTCCACCCTCCGACCCTCACCCTGCCACCCTCACCCTCCGACTCTCGCCCTCAATCGGCCACCCTCACCCACTGACCCTCACCCTCTAACCCTCACGCTCTGACCCTCACCCTCTGACCCTCACCCTCTGACCCTCACCCTCTGACCCTCACCCTCTGACTCTCAATATCTGACGCTCACTCTCTGACTCTCACCCTCACTCAGCCACCCTCACCCACTGACCCTCACTCTCTGACCCTCACTCTTCGACCCTCACCCTTCGACCCTCACCCTTCGACCCTCACCCTTCGACCCTCACCCTCTGACCTTCACCTATTAACTTATGGGGGATTGCTGATCACCTTCGTCTGTCATTCATTCCCCCAACTCTATGCCACTCTCTCTCTCTCACCCTCTTTTCCTGCCTGTCTGTCAGTCGCTCTCTCTAGTCTGTCTGTCTCTCTCCCCCTTCTTTTCCTGTCTCTCTCTCTCTTTTCTTGTCTGACTGTGTGTCTCTCTCTATTCCTGTCTCTCTCTCTCCATGTCTCTCTCTCTCTCCCCTCTCTATCTCTCTATTGCCGTCTCACTATCTCTCTATCCCTCCTCTTTCTCTATTCCTATCTCTCGCTCTCTATCCTCCCTCTCTCTCTCTATTCCCCCTCTCTCTCAATTCCTCTCTCTCTCTATCCCCCTCTATCTCTCTTTCTCACTCTCTCTATTCCTGTCTCTCTCTCTATCCCCCCTCTCTCTGTTTCTCTTTCTCACTCTCTCTATCTCTCTCTTTCTCACTCTCTCTATTCCTGTCTCTCTCTATCCCTTCCTCTCTCTCTCTATCCCCACTCTCTATTCCTCTCTCTCTCTATCTCTCTATCCTCACCTCTATCTCCCTCTATCTCTCTCTATTCCTCTCTCTCTGCCCCCCCTCTCTCTCTCTATTCCTCTCTCTCTCTGTCCCCCTCTCTCTATCTGTCTCTTTCTCACTGTCTATTCCTGTCTATCTCTCTATCCTCCCCTCTTGCTCGCTCTCTATTCCTCTCTCTCTATTCCTCTCTCTCTGTGTCCCTGTCTATATCTCCCCCCTATCTCTCTATTCCTGTCTCTATCTATCTCTGTATCTCTCTCTCTCTATTCTCTCTCTCTCTATCCCCTTCTCTTTCACTCTCTCTATTCCTATCTCTCTATTCCCCCCTCTCTCTATCTCCCTCACTCTCCTCTCTGTCTCTATCCCTGTCTATGTCTACCCCCTCTATCTCTCTATTCCTGTCTCTCTCGATCTCCGTCTCTATCGCTGTCTATATCTCCCCTCTCTATCTCTCTCTATCCCTGTCTCTCTCTTTATCTCTCTCTCACTCACTCTATTCCTCTCTCTATCCCCCTCTCTCTATCTCCACCCCATCTCTCTATTCCTCTCTATCTCTCTGTCTGTCTGTCTCTCTCTATTCCTGTTTCTCTCTATTCCTCTCTCTCTGTCTCCGCAGCCGCCTTCTGAGCGAAATCGAAAGTAAAATAGAAACTGACCGGAAATAGCAGCTCTCGTATTAAACATCACTAACTAGTAACTAACACTAACCAGCTACTAGACACTAACCAGCGAGTAACCAGCGAGTAGTGACTAGCCAGCGCTGTGCAGTTACAGACGGAGCTGAGATTGGGATTTTGCAGCTTCTTTAATGAGGGTCTCTGCTACATTTCTATAATATACAGATGGAGTTTGGATCAGGCCGTACGGGAATCAGCTCCTGCTGGAGTGGCAGAGAGAGAGGGAGACAGGGACAGACACAGGGACAGGGCCACACAGAGGGACAGGGAGACAGACAGACACAGGGGGGCAGCCACAGGGACAGACAGACAGACACAGGGGGGCAGCCACAGGGACAGACAGACACAGGGGGACAGACAGATGGACACAGAGATAGACACAGGGATGCATAGGGAGACACAGGCAGACACAGGGAGACACAGGCAGACAGGGAGACACAGGCAGACGTAGGGAGACACAGGCAGACATAGGGAGACACAGGCAGACACAGGGAGACACAGGCAGACAGGGAGACGTAGGGAGACACAGGCAGACATAGGGAGACACAGGCAGACACAGGCAGACAAAGAGACACAGGCAGACAGGGAGACACAGGCAGACACAGGCAGACAGGGAGACACAGGCAGACAGGGAGACACAGGCAGACAGGGAGACACAGGCAGACACAGGCAGACAGGGAGACACAGGCAGACACAGGCAGACAGGGAGACACAGGCAGACAGGGAGACACAGGCAGACAGGGAGACACAGACAGACATAGGGAGACACAGGCAGACAAAGAGACACAGGGAGACACAGGCAGACAGAGAGACACAGACAGACATAGGGAGACACAGGCAGACACAGGCAGACACAGACAGACAGGGAGACACAGACAGACAGGGAGACACAGACAGACAGGCAGACAGGGAGACACAGGCAGACAGGGAGACACAGACAGACACAGGGAGACACAGGCAGACATAGGGAGACACAGGCAGACAGGCAGACAGGGAGACACAGACAGACATAGGGAGGCACAGACAGACACAGGGAGACACAGGCAGACACAGGCAGACAGGGAGACACAGGCAGACAGGGAGACACAGACAGACACAGGGAGACACAGGCAGACATAGGGAGACACAGGCAGACATAGGGAGACACAGGCAGACACAGGCAGACACAGACAGACAGGCAGACAGGGAGACACAGGCAGACAGGGAGACACAGACAGACATAGGGAGACACAGGCAGACACAGACAGACAGGGAGACACAGACAGACATAGGGAGACACAGGCAGACACAGGCAGACAGGGAGACACAGGCAGACAGGGAGACACAGACAGACACAGGGAGACACAGGCAGACACAGGGAGATATAGGGAGACACAGGCAGACACAGGGAGACACAGACAGACACAGGGAGACACAGACAGACACAGGGAGACACAGGCAGGCACAGGGAGACACAGACAGACACAGGCAGACACAGGCAGACAGGGAGACACAGGCAGACACAGGGAGACACAGGCAGACACAGGCAGACAGGCAGACACAGGCAGACAGGGAGACACAGGCAGACACAGGGAGACACAGGCAGACACAGGCAGACAGGGAGACACAGGCAGACACGGAGACAGACAGACACAGGGAGACACAGACAGACACAGGGAGACACAGGCAGACACAGGCAGACAGGGAGACACAGGCAGACAGGCAGACACAGGCAGACAGGCAGACACAGGCAGACAGGGAGACACAGGCAGACACAGGGAGACACAGGCAGACACAGGGAGACACAGACAGACATAGGGAGACACAGGCAGACAGGGAGACACAGGCAGACACAGGCAGACACAGGCAGACAGGGAGACACAGGCAGACACAGGCAGACAGGGAGACACAGGCACACAGGCAGACACAGACAGACACAGGCAGACAGGGAGACACAGGCAGACAGGGAGACACAGGCAGACAGGGAGACACAGGCAGACAGGGAGACACAGGCAGACACAGGGAGACACAGGCAGACACAGGGAGACACAGGCAGACAGAGAGACACAGGCAGACACAGGGAGACACAGGCAGACACAGGGAGACACAGGCAGACAGGGAGACACAGGCAGACACAGGCAGACAGGGAGACACAGGCAGACACAGGCAGACAGGGAGACACAGGCAGATACAGGCAGACACAGACAGACACAGACAGACACAGGCAGACACAGGCAGACAGGGAGACACAGGCAGACAGGGAGACACGGGCAGACAGGGAGACAGGGAGACAGGCAGACACATTGGGAATCTCAATGCAGCATCTCCGGACTCACCACCTCCCCCAGTTCAGAAATGCACCCGGCTCCTCGGTACCTGCAGAGGGGAAATGTCCAATTTAACAGCAGAGAATTGGGGGGGGGGGGGGTCACTAGCAGGGATAATAATTGCTGGTAATGATCAGGTGGATAATAATCAGGGAGTAATAATTGGTGGGGTAATAATCGGGGGGGGGGGTAAATAATATTAAAAGAAACATTGAACGTGACACAGAGCGAGTGTAAACCCTGAGCACAATACTCCACAAAACACCTGGCACAGACAAGGAAAGAGGTCAGGGCCAGCAGTCACCTGCAAATCCGGACACAGATCCGGACACTTGGGAGAGATACAGAGACCCGCAAAGGGTCACTAAGCAGATTATAAGAGCCACTAAAAGGGATTATGAAAGAAAACCTGCAAAAGGGACATCAAAATCAATAAATATAAATGTTATAGTTCTATAAAGGGAGGGGGGGTGGAGAGCAATGTGGTATCCAAAAGCTGAAAAATATTGTCAGTGATATGGCAGGCATAGGATCATAGAATTTACAGTGCAGAAACACAGAGAGGCCATTCGGCCCATCGAGTCTGCACTGGCCCTTGGAAAGAGCATCCTACTTAATCCCCACACCTCCACCCCATCCCCACACCCCCACCCCATCCCCTTTATCCCAGTAACCCATCAATTCGACTCAAGACACAATTAGGATCCGAACTGTGGCTTTAATCAGCTAGTTGTTAGCCCGGTGGTCGACTACAGAGAATGGCCGACCGCCGGGAACTCTGAGTACTTATAGCCTGCCTCGGAGGCGGGGCCTACTTGCCTCTCGACCAATTGGAGAGCAGTCACATGACTAGTCCCAACCAATCGGACGAGAGGCACATGACCAGCCAGAGCCAATGGGAAGCCAGTGCTCTGCACCAATGGCAGTGCTCATATCCATACCACCACATTCACCCCTTGTGGAGAAAGAAGGGGGGGGTAAGTGGGAGAGAGAGAGAGAGGGGGGTCCGAGGACTGGTGGTATGAGCAGCGAAAATCGATAAGGGTGGGCTGCCCACTGGCTCGTGGCAAAACAATATTACTACTACTACTAACAACAGAATAACACAAAATGTCCAATAAAGTCCCATGGCCGCATCAGATGGAGACGATCAGCCTGTCCGGTGCCCATGGTGTTCTGGAGGACCGTCGCAGTGGAGCCGGTGACGTCGGGCCGATGGTCGTCCTTGCCTCCGGGAGCGTCGGTCGTAGATATGTCTCTGTACCCTGGGCCGGTGGTGGAGACGCTGTAATCGGGGGAGGGGGGGCATGTGCGCTGGGTCGTGGGGGCGCGGGGGGCGCTGGGGGGAATTGGGGTGGGGGGAGGTGTTGGTGTAGGGGGAGAAGGCCGCACGCCGGCGGGTGCCAGGTCCCGGAGGGAGACCATATCCTGCCGACCGTCGGGATACTCCACGTACGCATACTGCGGGTTAGCGTGGAGTAACTGGACTCGCTCAACCAACGGGTCGGACTTGTGCACCCGCACATGCTTCCGGAGCAAGATGGGCCCGGGGGTGGCCAGCCAGGTCGGGAGAGGGGATCCTGAGGACGACTTCCTGGGGAAAACAAGAAGACGTTCATGAGGTGTCTGATTAGTGGTGGTACAGAGGAGAGACCGGATTGAATGCAGGGCGTCGGGAATGACTTCCTGCCAACGGGGCATAGGGAGATCTCTGGACTGTAGGGCCAGTAGGATGGTCTTCCAAATGGTGCCATTCTCCCGCTCGACCTGACCGTTACCCCGGGGGTTATAACTGGTCGTCCTGCTAGAGGCTATGCCCCTGCTGAGCAGGAACTGACGCAGTTCGTCGCTCATAAAGGAGGATCCCCGATCGCTGTGGATGTACGCGGGGTAACCGAACAGGGAGAAGACGGATAGGAGGGCCTTTATGACGGTTGTTGTGGTCATGTCTGGACAGGGAATGGCGAAAGGGAAGCGGGAGTATTCGTCGATAACACTCAAGAAATATGTGTTACGGTTGTTGGAGGGGAGGGGCCCCTTGAAGTCTATACTGAGACGTTCGAAGGGGCGGGACGCCTTGATCAGATGCGCTCGTTCGGGGCGGTAGAAGTGCGGTTTGCACTCGGCGCAGACGTGGCAGTCCCTGGTGACGGTCCTGACTTCCTCGACGGAGTAGGGCAGGTTGCGGGTCTTAATAAAATGGTAGCAACGGGTGACCCCTGGATGGCAGAGGTCCGTGTGGAGGGAGCGGAGGCGGTCAATCTGCGCGCTGGCGCAGGTACCGCGGGATAGGTCAATGGAAGGCTCGTTGAGCTTCCCAGGACGATACAAAATATCGTAGTTGTCCGTGGACAACTCGATCCGCCACCGCAAGATCTTGTCGTTCTTGATCTTGCCCCTTTGTGCATTGTCGAACATGAAAGCCACTGACCGTTGGTCTGTGAGGAGGGTAAACCTCCTGCCGGCCAGATAGTGCCTCCAGTATCGCACAGCTTCGACTATGGCCTGTGCCTCCTTTTCCACCGAGGAATGGCGGATTTCGGAAGCGTGGAGGGTCCGGGAGAAGAAGGCCACGGGTCTGCCCGCTTGGTTCTGGGTGGCCGCCAGAGCTACATCGGACGCGTCGCTCTCGACCTGGAATGGGAGGGACTCGTCGATAGCATGCATCGTGGCCTTTGCGATATCCGCTTTGATGCGGCTAAAGGCCTGGCGGGCCTCCATTGACAGGGGAAAGGAGGTGGATTGGATGAGGGGACGGGCTTTGTTGGTGTAGTTGGGGACCCACTGGGCGTAATAGGAGAAGAAACCCAGGCAGCGTTTGAGGGATTTGAGGGATTTGGGGAGGGGGAAGCTCCATCAGGGGGCGCATGCGTTCAGGATCGGGGCCTATCACTCCTTTACGCACTCCGTAGCCAAGGATGGCTAGGCGGTCGATGCTAAACACGCATTTATCCTTATTGTAGGTTAAATTAAGGAGTTTTGCGGTACGGAGGAATGTTTGGAGGTTGATGTCGTGGTCCTGCTGGTCGTGGCCGCAGACGGTGACGTTATCGAGATACGGGAAGGTGGCCCGTAAACCGTGCTTGTCGCCCATTCGGTCCATCTCCCGTTGGAAGACCGAGACCCCATTTGTGACACCGAATGGAACCCTGAGGAAGTGGTAGAGGCGCCCATCAGCCTCAAACGCGATGTACTTGCGGTCACTCGCGCGGATGGGGAGCTGGTGGTAGGCAGACTTAAGGTCCACCGTGGAGAAGACTTTGTACTTCGCGATCCTGTTAACAAGTTTGTAAATACGGGGGATAGGATACGCGTCCAGCTGCGTAAACCTGTTGATGGTCTGACTGTAATCGATGACCATCCGGTTTTTCTTCCCAATCCGAACTACCAGCATTTGGGCTCGCCAGGGACTGTTGCTGGCCTCGATCACTCCTTCCTTAAGGAGCCTCTGGACCTCGGCCCCGATGAAGGTCCGGTCCTGGCCACTGTATCGTCTGCTCCGAGTGGCGACAGGTTTACAATCTGGGGTGAGATTAGCAAACAAGGAGGGGGGGTCCACTTTGAGGGACACGAGGCTGCAGACAGTAAGAGGAGGAATATGGCCGCCGAATTGGAAGGTTAAGCTCTGCAGGTTGCACTGGAAATCCAGGCCCGAGAGTGCCGGAGCGCATAGACGGGGGAGAATGAGGAGTTTGACATTTTTGAAAACCCTCCCTGGACCGTGAGGTCCGCTATGCAGCACCCGGTGATCTGGACGGAAAGCGAACCTGAGGCCAATTCAATTTTATGTTTAACTGGATGGATGGGGAGCGAGCAGCATCTTACCGTGTCGGGGTGGACAAAACTTTCCGTGCTCCCGGAGTCCAGCAGGCACCTCGTTTTGTGTCCGTTGAGCTGAACCGTTGTCGTAGTCTTGGCGAGCGTGCGTGGTCGCGACTGGTCGAGTTTGATGGAAGCCAGTTGTGGTGAGAGTTCCAGATCATCCTCAGTGGCAGAGTAATCGCTGGCAGGGCCTTCCGTGTTGGCCCAAGATGGCGGCGCCCAGGACCCGCACATGGAGCCAGGGCCCCAAGATGGCGGCGCCCATGGCCCGCACATGGCGTCCGGGGCCCAAGGTGGTGGCGCCCATGGGAGCCTCGTGGCGGCTGGGGGCAGTGTCAGCGGCGTCTGCGGGCCGGTCGGGGCAGCTGGGAGCGCGAGTCGGGAGGACCATGGGGCCGTTGTGGGGGCCGGGAGGCGGGCCGGAGAGGTTGGTGCGCGGGTGTTGAGGTCAGCAACCTCCAGGGAAGTTGCAAGAGTCCGTGCCTCAGCTAGGCTGAGGGTGTTCTTCTCCAGCAATGGTTGGTGGATAGAAGGGGACTGCATGCCAGCAACGTAAGCGTCTCTGATTAGAAGTTCCATGTGCTCCGTCGCCGAAACTTGGAGACACACGCATGTTCTCCCTAGAGCTGCGAGGGCCTGGTAAAACTCGTCGAGGGACTCACCAGGGAACTGTTGTCTGGCCGTCAGGAGATGACGTGCGTAAACTTCGTTGACCGGCCGGAGAAAGTGTCCTTTGAGAATCTCCATGGCCGCATCTAAGTCGCCTTCGTCCTCGATCATTGCGTAGACCGATGTGCCCACGCACGAGTGGAGGATGTGGAGTTTCTGCCCCTCGGTGGGCTTGCCGGCTGCAGTCGTCAGGTAACTATTAAAACACTCCTGCCAGTGTTTAAAGATCGCAGACGCATTTGCAGCATGCGGGCTGATGCAGAGGCAGTCAGGCTTGATGCGAAGCTCCATTCCAAAATTCTAGCTGATTAAATTGATGTACCATCAATTCAACTCAAGACACATTTAGGATCCGAACTGTGGCTTTAATCAGCTAGTTGTTAGCCCGGTGGTCGACTACAGAGAATGGCTGACCGCCGGGAACTCTGGGTACTTATACCCTGCCTCGGAGGCGGGGCCTACTTGCCTATCGACCAATTGGAGAGCAGTCACATGACTAGTCCCAACCAATCGGACGAGAGGCACATGACCAGCCAGAGCCAATGGGAAGCCAGTGCTCTGCACCAATGGCAGTGCTCATATCCATACCACCACATTCCCCACCTAACCTTTTGGACGCAAGGGCAATTTAGCATGGCCAATCCACCTAAGCCACATGCTGGGGTGTGATGCTGCTGATCAACCCTGTCTAACTCTCTCGATGTCTGTCTGTGGAAAGAGGCAGGGTGTGAGTGCCTCATCCCTTTTATAGTGTTGATGTCATGCCCCCTTGTGGTGATGCCAGCTCTGACTGTCCTGACTGCCCATTGGCTGTGTCCTATTCTGAGTGTTCATTGGTTGCATGTTTGCATATAAGGTCATTTCAGAGTCAACCACATTGCTGTGGGTCTGGAGTCACATGTAGGCCAGACCGGGTAAGGACGGCAGATTTCCTTCCCTAAAGGATATTAGTGAACCAGATGGGTTTTTACAACAATCGACAATGGTTTCATGGTCATCGTTAGACTTTTAATTCCAGAGTTTTGTTGAATACAAATTGCACCATGTGCAGCGGTGGGTTGGGACCCGGGTACCTGGAGCATTACTCTGGGTCTCTGGATTACTAATCCATTGACAATACCACGATACCACTGCCTCCCCTTACTGCTGTGCATCGTGTAGACGGTACACACGGCTGCCACTGTGCGTCGGTGGGGGAGGGAGTAAATGTTTGGGGCAGGGGTGCCAATCAAGCGGGGCTGCTTTGTCCTGGATGGTGTTGAGCTTCTTGAGTGTTGTTGGAGCTGCGCTCATCCAGGCAAGTGGAGAGTATTCCATCACACAAAAGGAAAAATGCTGAAAAATTTCAGCAAGTCTGGCAGCATCTGTAGGGAGAGAAAAGAGCCAACGTCTCGAGTCCGATGACTCTTTGTCAAACCTCATTTTTTTCAAACAGAAGGGAAACTAACATCAGAGGATGAACTGTAGGTGTGGGGGCAGGGAAGGGCGAAGCAAAGAGGAGAAAGGTGCAGGAAAGGTGCAGGAAAGAAAGAAATGGTAAAAGACAGTTAAAATGAAATGAAAACAAATGGGTCGAGGTGGGGCTGATCATCTGAAGTTGTTGAATTCGATGTTCAGGCCGGAAGGCTGTAGCGTGCCTAACCGGAAGCTGAGATGTTGTTCCTCCAGTTTGCGTTGAGCTTCACTGGAACATTGCAGCAGGCCAAGAACAGACATGTGGGGATGGGAGCAGGGTCTTTTGTTAAAATGGCAAGCAATGGGAAGGTCAGGATCCTGAATGCGCACAGACCAAAGATGCTCAGCAAAGCGATCCCCCAGTCTGCGTTTGGTCTCTCCGATATAGAGGAGACCACATTGGGAGCAGCGAATGCAGTGGACCAGATTGGAAGAGATGCAAGTGAAACGCTGCTTAACCTGGAATGAGTGTTTTGGGCCTGGAATGTTAAGCATGGAAGAGGTAAAGGGGCAGGTGTTACACCTTCTGCGATTGCATGGGAAGGTGCCATGGGTGATGGGAGAGGTACTGGATATGGTGGAGGAGTGGACTAGATTGTCTCGGAGGGAACGGTCTCTGCGGAATGCTGACAGAGGGAGTGAAGGGAAGATGTGTTTGGTGGTGACATCACGCTGGAGTTGGAGAAAATGGCGGAGGATTACGCTTTGCATACAGAGGCTGGTGGGATGAAATGTGAGAACGAGGGGGACTCTATCCTTGTTCTGGGAGGGAGTGGAGGGGGCGAGGGTAGTGGCGCGGGAGATGGACCGCACACTGTTGAGGGCCCTGTCCACAACTGTAGGTGGGAAATCACGGTCGAGGGAGAAGGAACACATTTTCGAAGCACCATTTTGGAAAGTGGCATCATCGGAACAAATGCGACGGAGGCGAAGGAGTTGAGAGAAAGGGATGGAGTCCTTACAGGGTGTTGGGTGTGAAGGGCTGTAATCCAGATAGCTGTGGGAGTCAGTGGGCTTGTAGTGGATATTAGTGGGTAGTCTATTGCCGGAAATGGAGACAGAAAGATCAAGGAAGGGAAGGGAAGTGTCTGAGATTGTCCAGGTGAAAGGAAGCGAAGTTGATGAATTTTTCCAGGTCCAGGCGAGGGCACGAAGCAGCACCAAAATAGTCATCAATGTATCGGTAAAGGAGTTGTGGCAGGGGGCCCGGATAGGCCTGGAACAAGGAATGTTCCACATACCCCATAAAAAGGCAAGCGTAGCTAGGACCCATGCGGGTACCCATTGCTACACCTTTCATTTGGAGAAAGTGAGATGAGTTAAAGGAGAAGTTGTTGAGAGATAGAACAAGTTCAGCCAGGCGGAGGAGAGTGGTGGTGGATGGGAATTGTCCGGGTCTCTTTTCGAGTAAGAAGCGAAGGGCTCTCAGGCTATCCTGGTGTGGGATGGAGGTGTAGAGGGATTGCATATCCATGGGGAATAGAATGCGGTCCGGGCCCACGAACTGGAAGCTGTCAATATGACACAGGGCATCAGAGGAATCCCGGATTTAGGTGGGGAGGGAATGGACCAGAGGTGTGAGGATGGAGTCAGGATAAGAGGAAATAAGTTCGGTGGGGCAGCTATTCACAATATATATTAATGATTTGCATGGGGGAACAAAATGTAATATCTCCAAATTTGCATATGACACCAAGTTGGGTGGAGGGTGAGCTGTGAGGAGGATGCAGAGATCCTTCAGTGTGATTGGACAGGCTGAGTGAGTGGCAAATGAATGGCAGATATAATTTTGAGAAATGTGAGGTTATCCACTTTAGTAGCAAAAAGGAGAAGGCATTCTATAATCTATATGGCCATAAATTAGAAGAGGGGAGTGTGCAGCGGGACCTGGGTGTCCTCGTGCATCAGTCGCTGAAGGTAAGCATGCAGGTGCAGCAGGCGGTAAAGAAGGCTAATGGTATGTTGGCCTTCATTGCGAGAGGTTTCGAGTATAGAAGCAGGGATGTGTTGCTGAAATTATACAGGCCCTTGGTGAGGCCACACCTGGAATATTGTGAGCAGATTTGGTCTCCTTATCTGAGGAAGGATGTTCTTGCTCTCGAGGGAGTGCAGCGAAGGTTTACCAGGCTGATTCCTGGGATGGTGGGACTAACGTGTGAGGAGAGGTTGAATCGGTGAGGATTGTATTCTCTGGAGTTCAGAAGAATGAGGGGGGAATCTCATAGAAACCTATAAAATTCTAACAGGACTGGACAGGGTGGGTGCAGGAAGGATGTTCTCGATGGTGGGTGTGTCCAGCACCAGGGGCCACAGTCTGAGGATACGGGGTAGGCCACTGGGGACAGAGATGAGGAGAAATTTCTTCACCCAGAGAATGGTCGGCCTGTGGAATTCATCACCACAGGAAGTAGTTTTGGCCACAATATTGTACTGTTTCAAGGAGCAGTTAGATACAGCACTTAGAGTGAAGGGGGTCAAAGGCTATGGGGGGGGGGGGGGGAAATCAGGAGTAAGCCATTGAGTTGGATGATCAGCCGTGATCATAATGAATGGCGGAGCAGGCTCGAAGGGCCGAATGGCTCCTCCTGCTCCTATTGGCTTTGCTTCTATCATGGCCATGAAACCATTAAGGTGTTAGTGCGGCCACACCTGGAGTATTGTGTTCAGTTTTGGTCTCCTTACTTGAGAAAGGACGTACTGGCGCTGGAGGGTGTGCAGAGGAGATTCCCTAGGTTAATCCCAGAGCTGAAGGGGTTGGATTATGAGGAGAGGTTGAGTAGACTGGGACTGTACTCGTTGGAATTTAGAAGGATGAGGGGGGATCTTATAGAAACATTTAAAATTATGAAGGGAATAGATAGGATAGATGCGGGCAGGTTGTTTCCACTGGCGGGTGACAGCAGAACTAGGGGACATAGCCTCAAAATAAGGGGAAGTAGATTTAGGACTGAGTTTAGGAGCAACTTCTTCACCCAAAGGGTTGTCAATCTATGGAATTCCGTGCCCAGTGAAGCAGTTGAGGCTCCTTCATTAAATGTTTTTAAGATAAAGATGGATATTTTTTTGAAGAATAAAGGGATTAAGGGTTATGGTGTTCGGGCCGGAAAGTGGAGCTGAGTCCACAAAGATCAGCCATGATCTAATTGAATGGCGGAGCAGGCTCGAGGGGCCAGATGGCCTACTCCTGCTCCTAGTTCTTATGTTCTTATTATCGATTGTTGTAAAAACCCATCAGGTTCACTAATGTCCTTTAGGGAAGGAAATCTGCCGTCCTTACCCGGTCTGGCCTACATGTGACTCCAGACCCACAGCAATGTGGTTGACTCTTAAATGCCCCTGAGGGATGGGCAGTAAATGCTGCCCCAGCCAGCGATGCCTACAGCCCATGAAGAAATAAATAAAAATTCCCAGCCCCTGTGTGTGATTGAATGAATATTGTTCATCAGAAGTGCAATTTTTCAGGGGGGTTTTCAGGGTAGGAGGGGCACCCCCCCCCCCCCAGCGCCCCCTCCTCCCCATTCCCAGAGCCCCCTCCTCCCCATTCCCAGCGCCCTCTCCTCCCCATTCCCAGCTCCCCCTCCTCCCCATTCCCAGCGCCTCCTCCTTCCCATTCCCAGCTCCCCCTCCTCCCCATTCCCAGCGCCTCCTCCTCCCCATTCCCAGCTCCCCCTCCTCAACATTCCCAGCTCCCCCTCCTCCCCATTCCCAGCGCCCCCTCCTCCCCATTCCCAGCGCCCTCTCCTCCCCATTCCCAGCGCCTCCTCCTCCCCATTCCCAGCTCCCCCTCCTCCCCATTCCCAGCTCCCCCTCCTCCCCATTCCCAGCTCCCCCTCCTCCCCATTCCCAGCGCCCTCTCCTCCCCATTCCCAGCGCCTCCTCCTCCCCATTCCCAGCTCCCCCTCCTCCCCATTCCCAGCTCCCCCTCCTCCCCATTCCCAGCTCCCCCTCCTCCCCATTCCCAGCGCCCCCTCCCCATTCCCAGTGCCTCCTCCTCCCCATTCCCAGCTCCCCCTCCTCCCCATTCCCAGCTCCCCCACCTCCCCATTCCCAGCGCCCCCTCCCTCCCCATTCTCAGCGCCCCCTCCTCCCCATTCCCAGCTCCCCCTCCTCCCCATTCCCAGCGCCCCCGCCTCCCCATTCCCAGCACCCCATCCTCCCCATTCCCAGCTCCCCCTCCTCCCCATTCCCAGCTCCCCCTCCTCCCCATTTTATGGTGTTGGTGTCATGCCCCCTTGTGGTGATTCCAGCTCTGACTGTCCTGACTGTCCTGACTGCCCATTGGTTGTGTCCTATTCTGAGTGTTCATTGGTTGCATGTTTGCATATAAGGTCATTTCAGAGTCAACCACATTGCTGTGGGTCTGGAGTCACATGTAGGCCAGACCGGGTAAGGACGGCAGATTTCCTTCCCTAAAGGATATTAGTGAACCAGATGGGTTTTTACAACAATCGACAATGGTTTCATGGTCATCGTTAGACTTTAATTCCAGAGTTTTGTTGAATACAAATTGCACCATGTGCAGCGGTGGGTTGGGACCCGGGTACCTGGAGCATTACTCTGGGTCTCTGGATTACTAATCCATTGACAATACCACGATACCACTGCCTCCCCTTACTGCTGTGCATCGTGTAGACGGTACACACGGCTGCCACTGTGCGTCGGTGGGGGAGGGAGTAAATATTTGGGGCAGGGGTGCCAATCAAGCGGGGCTGCTTTGTCCTGGATGGTGTTGAGCTTCTTGAGTGTTGTTGGAGCTGCGCTCATCCAGGCAAGTGGAGAGTATTCCATCACACAAAAGGAAAAATGCTGAAAAATTTCAGCAAGTCTGGCAGCATCTGTAGGGAGAGAAAAGAGCCAACGTCTCGAGTCCGATGACTCTTTGTCAAACCTCATTTTTTTCAAACAGCAGAGACTAACATCAGAGGATGAACTGTAGGTGTGAGGGGAGGGGAAGGGCGAAGCAAAGAGGAGAAAGGTGCAGGAAAGGTGCAGGAAAGAAAGAAATGGTAAAAGACAGTTAAAATGAAATGAAAACAAATGGGTCGAGGTGGGGCTGATCATCTGAAGTTGTTGAATTCGATGTTCAGGCCGGAAGGCTGTAGCGTGCCTAACCGGAAGCTGAGATGTTGTTCCTCCAGTTTGTGTTGAGCTTCACTGGAACATTGCAGCAGGCCAGGAACAGACATGTGGGCATGGGAGCAAGGTCTTGTGTTAAAATGGCAAGCAATGGGAAGGTCAGGATCCTGAATGCGAACAGACCGAAGATGCTCAGCAAAGCGATCACCCAGTCTACGTTTGGTCTCTCCGATATAGAGGAGACCACATTGGGAGCAGCGAATGCAGTAGACCAGATTGGAAGAGATGCAAGTGAAACGCTGCTTAACCTGGAATGAGTGTTTTGGGCCTGGAATGTTCAGCATGGAAGAGGTAAAGGGGCAGGTGTTACACCTTCTGAGATTGCATGGGAAGGTGCCATGGGTGATGGCAGAGGTACTGGGTATGGTGGAGGAGTGGACTAGATTGTCTCGGAGGGAACGTTCTCTGCGGAATGCTGACAGAGGGAGTGAAGGGAAGATGTGTTTGGTGGTGACATCACGCTGGAGTTGGAGAAAATGGCGGAGGATTATGCTTTGCATACGGAGGCTGGTGGGATGAAATGTGAGAATAAGGGGGACTCTATCCTTGTTCTGGGAGGGAGGGGAGGGGGCGAGGGTAGTGGCGCGGGAGATGGACCGCACACTGTTGAGGGCCCTGTCCACAACTGTAGGTGGGAAATCACGGTTGAGGAAGAAGGAACACATTTTCGAAGCACCATTTTGGAAAGTGGCATCATCGGAATAAATGCGACGGAGGCGAAGGAGTTGAGAGAAAGGGATGGAGTCCTTACAGGGTGTAGGGTGTGAAGAGCTGTAGTCCAGATAGCTGTGGGAGTCAGTGGGCTTGGAGTGGATATTAGTGGGTAGTCTATTGCCGGAAATGGAGACAGAAAGATCAAGGAAGGGAAGGGAAGTGTCTGAGATTGTCCAGGTGAAAGGAAGCGAAGTTGATGAATTTTTCCAGGTCCGGACGAGGGCACGAAGCCGCACCAAAATAGTCATCAATGTATCGGTAAAGGAATTGTGGCAGGGGGCCCGGATAGGCCTGGAACAAGGAATGTTCCACATACCCCATAAAAAGGCAAGCGTAGCTAGGACCCATGCGGGTACCCATTGCTACACCTTTCATTTGGAGAAAGTGAGATGAGTTAAAGGAGAAGTTGTTGAGAGATAGAACAAGTTCAGCCAGGCGGAGGAGAGTGGTGGTGGATGGGAATTGTCCGGGTCTCTTTTCGAGAAAGAAGCGAACAGCTCTCAGACCATCCTGGTGTGGGATGGAGGTGTAGAGGGATTGCACATCCATGGTGAATAGAATGCGGTTAGGGCCCACGAACTGGAAGCTATCAATATAATGCAGGGCATCAGAGGAATCCTGGATATAGGTAGGGAGGGAATGGACCAGAGGCGTGAGGATGGAGTCAGGATAAGAGGAAATAAGTTCGGTGGGGCAGGAGCATTTTTTTTTTCAAACAGAAGGGAAACTAACATCAGAGGGTGAACTGTAGGTGTGGGGGGAGGAGAAGGGGGAAGCAAAGAGGAGAAAGGTGCAGGAAAGGTGGGTAAGATTGGGGGGGGGGGGGAATTAAATGTATATTAAGAAAGAAAGAAATGGTAAAAGACAGTTAAAATGAAATGAAAACAAATGGGTCGAGGTTTTTGACAAAGTGTCATCGGACTCGAAACGTTTGCTCTTTTCTCTTCTACAGATGCTGCCAGACTTGCTGAGATTTTCCAGCATTTTCCCTTTCGTTTCAGATTCCAGCATCCACAGTAATTTGCTTTTATCTAGTATTCCAATACACTCCTGACTTGTGCCTTGTAGATGGTGGACAGGCTCTGGTAGCCACAGTATTAATGTGGCTGGGTCCAGTTCAGTTTCTGATCAATGGTAACCCCCAGGATGTTGATAGTGGGGGATTCAGCGTTGGTAATGCCATTGAATGTCCTGGGGCGATGGTTAGATCCTGTCTTGTAGGAGATGGTCATTTTCTGGCATATTTGTAGCACGAATGTAACTTTCCCCTTGTCAGCCCCAAGCCTGGATATTGTCCAGGTCTTGCTGCATTTGGACACGGACTGCTTCATTATCTGGGGAGTCGTGAATGGTGCTGAACATTGTGCAGTCAGCCGCAAACATCCCCACTTCTGACCTTCTGATGGAAGGGAGGTTATTGATGAAGCAGCTGAAGATGGTTGGGCCTAGGACACTACCCTGAGGGACTCCTGCAGTGATGTCCTGGAGCTGAGATGATTGACCTCCAACCACCACAACCATCTTCCTTTGTGCCGGGAATGACTCCAACCAGCGGAGAGATTTCCCCCTGATTCCCATTGATTCCAGTTTAGCTCGGGCTCCTTGATGTCATACTCGGTCAAATGCTGCCTTGTTGTCAGGGGCAGTCACTCTCACCTCATGTTAGTATAATTAATATAAGTAAAGCATCACTAACTAGGAAGTTAATGGAACTGAAGAGTGACAAATCCCCAGGATCTGATGGTTTCCATCCAAGGGTGTGACAGGAAGGAGCGGAACACATTGTAGATCCCCAACTATAATCTTCCAGAATTCCCTGTATTCGGGAATAGTCCCTCTGGGGTGAGCACAGTAAGAAGTCTGACAACACCAGGTTAAAGTCCAACAGATTTGTTTCAAATCACTAGCTTTCGGAGCACTGCTCCTTCCTCAGGTGAATGAAGAGATAGGTTCCAGAAACATTTATATAGACAAAGTCAAAGATGCAAGAATATACTTTAAATGCGAGCATTTGCAGGTAATTAAGTCTTTACAGATCCAGAGATTACCCCTCTCTTGCATCTCTGACTTTGTCTATATATATGTTTCTGGGACATACCTCTTCATTCACCTGAGGAAGGAGCAGTGCTCCGAAAGCTCGTGTTTGAAACAAAGCTGTTGGACTTTAACCTGGTAAGAAGTTGTAAGACTTCTTACTATGCTCACCCCAGTCCAACCGGTCCTTTTAAAATTGGCAGGTAGTAACTAGTAGGGAACTGCAGGGATCGGTGCTGGGACCCCAGCTATTCACAATATATATTAATGATTGGAATGGGGGAACAAAATATATAATCCATGTGTAGCAGACGACACTACGTTGAGTGGGAGGGGGAGCCGTGAGGAGGATGCAGAGATCCTTCAGTGTGATTGGACAAGTTGGGTGAGTGGGCAAATGAATGGCAGATATAATTTTGAGAAATGTGAGGTTATCCACTTTAATAGCAAAATGGAGAAGGCATTCTATAATCTATATGGCCATAAATTAGGAGAGGGGGAGTGTGCAGCGGGACCTGGGTGTCCTTGTGCACCATTCGCTGAAGGTAAGCATGCAGGTGCAGCAGGCGGTAAAGAAGGCTAATGGTATGTTGGCCTTCATTGCGAGAGGTTTCGAGTACAGGAGCAGGGATGTGTTGCTGCAATTATACACGGCCTTGGTGAGGCCACACTTGGAGTATTGTGGGCAGTTTTGGTCTCCTTATCTGAGGAAGGATGTTCTTGCTATGGAGGGAGAGCAGCGAAGGTTTACCAGGCTGATTCCGGGGATGGTGGGACTGACGTACGAGGAGAGCTGGAGTTTAGAAGAATGAGGGGGGATCTTATAGAAACCTGTAAAATTCTAACAGGACTAGACAGGGTAGATGCAGGAAGGATGTTCTCGATGGTGGGTGTGTCCAGAACAGGGTCACAGTCTGAGGATACGGGGGAGACCATTTAGGGACGGAGATGAGGAGACATTTCTTCACCCAGAGAGCGGGTCGGCCTGTGGAATTCATTCCCACAGGAAGTAGTTGAGGCCAAAATATTGCATGTTTTCAAGAGGCAGTTAGATACAGCACTTAGAGTGAAGGGGGTCCAAAGGCTATGGGGGGGGGGGTGGGGGGGGGGGGGTAGAGAAGCGGGATTAGGCTATTGAGTTGGATGATCAGCCATAATCATAATGAATGGCGGAGCAGGCTCGAAGGGCCGAATGGCCTCCTCCTGCTTCTATTGCCTTTGCTTCTATCATGACCATGAAACCATTGTCGACTATTGTAAAAACCCATCTGGGTCACTAATATCCTTTAGGGAAGGAAATCTGCCGTCCTTACCCGGTCTGGCCCACATGTGAGTCCAGACCCACAGCGATGTGGTTGACTCTTAAATTCCCTGAGGGATGGGCAGTATTTACTGCCCAGCCAGCGATGCCTACAGCCCATGAAGAAATTTAAAACAATTCCCAGCCCCTGTGTGTGATTGAATGAAAATTGTTCATCAGAAGTGCAATTTTTCAGGGGGGTTTTCAGGGTAGGAGGGGCAACCCCCCCCCCAGCACCCTATCCTCCCCATTCCCAGCGCCCCCTCCTCCCCATTCCCAGCGCCCCCTCCTCCCCATTCCCAGCGGGCCCCTCCTCCCCATTCCCAGCGCCCCTCCTCCCCATTCCCGCGCCCCCTCCTCCCCATTCCCAGCGTCCCCTCCTCCCCATTCCCAGCGCCCCCTCCTCCCCATTCCCAGCACCCCCTCCTCCCCATTCCCATCTCCCCTCTGCCCGATTCCCAGCGCCCCCACCTCCCCATTCCCACCCCCCCCTCCCCCATTCCCAGCGCCCCCTCCTCCCCATTCCCAGCTCCCCCTCCTCCCCATTCCCAGCGCCCCCCTCCTCCCATTCCCAGCGCCCCCTCCTCCCCATTCCCAGCGCCCCTCCTCCCCATTCCCAGCGCCCCCCTCCTCCCCATTCCAGCGCCCCCCTCCTCCATTCCCAGCGCCCCCTCCTCCCCATTCCCAGCCCCCTTCCTCCCCATCCCAGCGCCCCCTCCTCCCCATTCCCAGCGCCCCTCCTCCCATTCCCTCCTCCCCATTCCCAGCGCCCCCTCCTCCCCATTCCCAGCGCCCCCGTCCTCCCCATTCC